>NC_061855.1:747358-749858 GCF_019202785.1 Penaeus chinensis
GGTAAACATTTCTTGGTATTGCTGAAAAAGGCCTTTATTGAACATCAGTTTATTATTGTTCAGTAAGAATAAGAGTTCTTTACTTAATATCTGACCCATATCTGTGCTGAAATAATGTAATCAGCTCAAGACCAAATATATTATTCAGTTATTCTTTTCCTTCCATCCCTTCTCTGATCCATCCCAATTGTTGTTTTTTTTCATTTGTCTTACAGAATAGCCTAGATTCTCTTAGCTACAGGGTGTGTGTGTGAATCTCTAACCCTCAGTACTGTGTATCAGTCAACCTACCCATTACAGTTACTAGTTGCTAAGAGTGGCAGTAAAGTATTCCCTATCCCTCTTCCTCCCATCCCAACTCTTTCAAAGTCAATACATCTGTAAACTACCAATTGCAAACATGCCTGCAAAACATCAAAACATTCATAAATGTTCCCTGACATCTGTCTGTGAAACATTTGCAAACATCTTCCAGTGCCACATGTTATGCATGTAGTTACTTGCTTGAGATGAATGGATAGAAGAGGGTTTACTTGTGATAGATAATGAAATTTTAGTTGGTATAATATTTGTACTACTAGGCTATTTAAATGTGTGCCATGTCTGGTTGTTTTCACTGTACATTGCTGTCTTGAGAGCAGCAGTAACCAACAACTACAGAAGAATTGAGGTTTGAACAGTTTTGCAGTTTTTTGTTTTAGGATATTCTTAAGGCTTTCTGGGGATGAGACAAAAGTGTTTTTTAATTGTTTGTATTGTGTGAGTTTACTGAGGCTGATACAGGTCATGCGAATCTATACAGGTGTTGTTCTTCAGTGGCTGTAGATGCTTATATTTTTACAGGTTTGTCTTCTGTTTCAATTGCATTTTCACCATGATTACTAAAGTTGTGTAATGGATCTGGTAGCTCTTTTGGTGATGTATTCTAGCTTGTCAGTATTGTACTGAATATATCAATTTCACACCACATAACAGCACTTTGATATTAGGTGTATAAGTGCATTACTAGTTATGTCCAGCATTTTGGTTACAGTAGTGGGAATTCTCAGAGTGTGTATTCTGTGTTTTATATGGATTAGGAACTATGGATATGTAACAGAGTCAATAGATAAGAGTTGCTAGTGGTGTGTGGGAGTGTGTGAACAAAAGACTCTATATTTGTCAGGTGAAAACTATTTGCCAGGTTTGCTCCCAGTGCTCCAGTATATGATGTAGAGCTTGGTGAAGGAGTATACAATCATCATTAGTGGAGGAAATGACCTTAGATTGTGGAAGGTCATCAGTACACAAGAGGCACAAATGAAGGGTATTACCTTAACACATGCCAGAAGAGACAACAGCAGTCATCTCAAGATGAAAAGAGGATAGTATCAATAAGAAAAGTAGGAATACATGGGCATTCACACCCTTCCTTTTTATTAAATTTGTAAACTGAGCTTTTGTAGGTAAAATCTAATAAGATACTGCCAGTGTTTGCTGTGACTTGTTAGGCAAGACTTAAACAATATGGGGAGTGAAGAGGAGTTCTGATGTACATATTCCTGTGTTTTGGCCATAATCCATTTTAAGTACCTGAGTTAGTGTTCTGTTTTTCTCTTCTCTCCTATGTTTCTGTCATTTTCTTTTTCTGTTTCTCTTTTCCCTTTCCAACTAGCAGAAATGCTGCTGGCACCCCGCATGTGCAACTTGAAGGTTGGAACAGTGTTTGGTATTGTTGTTGGTTTTGTGCTCAGGATATGCTGCTTAAAAGCATTTATTTGGAGTCTCTTTATTACACTGTTGATTAATGAATAGTGTGTTTTGCTGTATGTGCCTCTTTACATCTGATTGTTTGGTGTGTAGAACCAGGTGACACATTTTTAAGTGTTTTTAACTATTGAAATTAATTGCTGTGTTGGGGTTGTTTGTGTAAGCTTCGTTTGTGTAACTGGCTGTTGATTAATGTAGCAGCTAACAGTGCAGCTATATGGAAGGAAATGTCATTTACTGGAAGAACTTTATTTTATCTGCAAGTGGTTGTGTCTGATGTTGTTCATGTGGCTACTTATTGATGCACCAGCTTTTTAAAGTCTGAAGTTTTGGTTAATTAATATTTTTTTTATAGTGCATATGGTGGTAAAACTCCTGAGCACAAAGACCCCAAACCAAGTCTGTACAGTTAAAAAATAAAATGCACATAAGTGAATCCACTCTTAATACTGAATGTTGATAAGTTTTCAGAAAGTGTAATCTACTCCAGCAACTCAAAGTGGCAGTGTACAATATACTCCCCATAGGTTTCCAATTAACATTAAAGAAATGTTCAAATCAAGTCTCCGCATCCACATCAGAGTCCTGTTGAGAGGTCTCTTACACCTAAGTTCTGTTGAGATGTGTCTTACACTCCTCCTCCTTCCGCAGGCCATTGGAGTTGTGGAGGACGTGGTGGCACCCAGGATCGTGCAGCCAAATCAAGTGCTGGTGCAGGTGAAGGCAGCAGGGATTGACTACCTCGACATCA
>NC_061855.1:754858-762358 GCF_019202785.1 Penaeus chinensis
TACATAGAATGATCTTAGTACTTTGTGTCTGGCCCCTATGCGTCTCCCAGTCATTGCTCTCATGACAGACAGTCTTGCTTTGGTTCGGTCAACCAGGTACTGGACCTCCTTATGGAAGGAGAGGGTCCGGTCTATCCTTACCCCAAGGTATAGGTAGTCCTTGACCCATTCTAATTCCACTCCCTGGATTTTCAGTCTTGTGCCTCGAACTCTCTGTCTCAAAGCCATGGCTTTGGATTTGGCAGCAGAGATCTTTAGTCCCGTCCTACAACACTCCTCTGACACGAGGTCCAGACAACGCTGGGCTTTATTCTGGCTGCGTGGTCCAGTGGAGGTGATAGCGAGATCGTCTGCATACGAGATGATCTGGCACCCCACTGGGAGGTTTATGTTGAGGATGCAGGACATTAAAGTGTTGAATAGGGCTGGACTGAGAACCCCACCCTGTGGCGTTCCATTTTCGAGCGGCATGTGCTGCGATAGGTGACCCTGGAATTTGACATTGGCAGTCCTGTTCCTGAAGTAGTCACCTATCCAAGCCAAGAGCTTTCCTCTGATTCCCTTCTGGATCAGGCTTTCCTGAATGGCAAGCGGACTTGCCAGTTCAAAAGCCTTCTCCAGGTCAAGGAATACCACCACAGCTGGGCCCTTGCTGATTGTGCTTAAGAGCGTGGCTAAGCTGTGTGCTGTGCCCATGCCCCTTGTGAACCCGTGAAGGTGTTCGTGCGGGGGTCCCGTTTTCCATTGAAGCCGGTTTAGTACCATCCTCTCAGCCGTCTTGGCCAGGCAGCTGAGCAGAGAGATGGGGCGGTACTTCCCCGGCTCCTTTGGTTTTGGGACGGGAACTATGGTAGCCCTCTTCCAACTCTGGGGTAGAGTGGAAGTTTCCCAGGACTTGTTGATGAGTTGCAAGAGTGCACGCTCACCTGCTAGTCCTAGGTGGGAGATAATGGGGTACGAGATCCCATCAGAGCCCGGGGCTGTGTTGGAACTGGTTTTATAGGCTTTCCTTAGTTCCCTCAGAGAAAAGATAACGTCTGAGTTATCGGGTTCGGCTGCCCTTTCTCTGATCTGAGCGTGTCTGTCTGGCTGTAGACGCTCTTGTCTTGCCCTCAGCTCGGCTGGCAGACTGTTGCTGCTCGTTCTCGCAGAGAACTCGTGCGCCAGTCTGTTAGCCTCTGCTTGGGGGTCGTGATGGGTGCACCTCGGGGCTGAGCGGCTGGTAGCTCGCTTGACCCGTTGCCACAGCTCTGAAAGGGTGGTTTGGTGGTCGAAGGACTCACACCATTCCAGCCACTTTTCCTGCCTGACTCTGTTGGCAGTTTCCTTGGCATCCGTGACAGCTTCCCTTAGGAGGGATAGGTTGTCAGGGGTTCTTTGCCTTCGGAATAGTTTTCGGCACATGTTCACCCTGTGGTTGACCTCCCTGATCTCGTCATTGAAGTACCAGGCGTCTTTGTGACTTCTGGACCCAGGCCGAGTTTTGGGTATGGTCTGTGAGGCTGCTTCATTAATGGCGTTTAGCAGGCTGGCTTCGAGCACTTCCACATTTTCGCTTTGTGGGGGATTGTTGCATCTCAGACAGAGGGCCAAGGCATTTTGAAACGCCTGCCAGTTGGCCTTGTCTGTTTTCCATCTTGGATTTGGTCTTAGGATTTCGGCTGGGCCAGCATCCATGAGGGTAGTTATAGTGCCGTAATGGTCACTTGTGACGGTCTCATCGACACACCAGCCAATCCTCCCCACCAGAGTCGCAGTGGCCAGGGTGAGGTCTAGGACCCCTCCTCTGACATGCGTTGGCTCTTGGGTGTTGAGGAGAGCGATCTCAGGGAATGTCTCTAGCACGTCAGCTATGTGATAGCCGGCCGCATCCGGTGCCCGGCAGGGAGCCAGGATGGGGTGGTGTGCATTGAAATCTCCCCCTATGATCACTCGGTCGTGTGCAGCAGAAGCACAGACCTGGCTGATGTCTAAGCTTTTACAGCGTGGCCGGCTGTACACATTGTACAGTTTGAGGGGCCCCCCGGCCAGGTGAACCTCGACGGCAAGGGATTCAACATCGTCTCCACAGTGCGATGCATCGGCTATTGCGGAGCAGGGGATTGTTGCTCTCACAAGGGTGATCAAGCCTCTCTTGCCAGGTGTTTGTGGCAGTGTGAAGGCATGGTACCCTGAGAAGCGAACAGTGTCCACTGTTAATGTCTCCTGGAGCATGACAATGTCAGTGTTCCTTGATCGCACTACTGCTTGGAGAAAAGCGTTCTTTGCAGAGAAGCTATTGATGTTCCACTGTAGGATGCTTAGATGGTGTGTCATGATGTTACTCAGTGATAGTTACATCAGAGACATCGTCGGAGTCTGACAACTCCATTGCGAGGTCCTCGCTGGTTGAGGGCTCCTCGTCTGTTGTCAGGCTATCCTTGGGTCCACTGGGGGGTGGAGAGCCTTTGGTAGCTCTGACTTTGGTTGGTTCGGCTTTTCTCTCAGGCTTTTTCTTGGCTGGCCTTGCTGGCCTTGCCTGGGCAAGGTCAGCGTGATCTGGCTTTGGCTGCACAGATTCAGCCTGTTTTGGCTCTGCCTGTGAAGGCATGGCCTGGTTTGGAGTGGGGAGGGGAGTCTCGTCCTGGGGTGAGGGTGAGGCTGGTTTTTCTCTAGCCAGCTTTCTTCCCTTCAGGGCTGCGACAGTCTGGGTCATTGCCGTCATGGCGACCGAAACTGCCTTCTCGGCCTCCTCACTCGACCTCCCCAGGGCTGTTGCTACTGCTGTGACAACAGCAGTTAACAGGAGAGTCATATCGTCCTCGTCAAAGAGGAGATGATCATCTGTTGGGGAGGTTTTTGTGGTGCTCTTAGAAACTTTTTTCTTTAGTTTCTTTTTCTGCACCTTTGGCATTGTCGGAAACTCCTTTTTGTTGGAGACATCCGGTGTCGGCTGGGGGGCGGCTTCCTTCCTCTTAGGATGTCGGGGGGCCTTTTCGCTTTTGTTCCTTCCCCAGACATGGGTGCCCGGTGGGTCAGGAACAAAGTCTGATCGGTTTTGAGCAACCTCTTGTCGCCTGAGGGCCGCCTTTTTCCTGACAGAGCAAGTCAGGCTCCAGGCATGATGCTTCTTGGCACAGTTGGGACATTTGGCTGTTGTGTCCCTCTTTTCCTCTTTGTATGCCTTGAGGCATACCTCTGTGTTGTGTGCCTTGCTACAGACACCACATTTAGGCTTGGCTGTACAGTTAGCCTTGTGGTGACCGTATTTCTGGCACTTGAAACACCGAAGTGGTTCTGGCACATACGTCCGAAGGTTGTAGGTGCCCCAGTTACCCAGATCAAGGGTAGTGGTTGGGGCACCTTTCATGGTCACCAGGACTTGCCTGGTTGGAGTCTTCCCCTTCGACATTCGGGAAGCCTGCACGACCTGTGGGTGTGAAGAGATCAGCTCCACATCGTACGAGACTGAGAAGCCAAGTAGCACCATCTTGGTTCTCTTTTCCTCGGGACTTAGTGGGGAAAGACTCACTTTTCTCCCATCAGTTAGCTCCTTCGTTTCCCGGAGGAAATTTAAGGTAGCTTGATCTTTGGGCATTATGATCATGCCCTGATCTCGGGCGACCCGGATCGACAACCGGATTTTCCGTTGCAACTCCAATGCCCTGACCAATTGGTAGGCATTGTCGAAGCCTTCGGGTTTAGCTGGCACTTTGAACTGGGTGAAGCGTTTAGGGGGTCCCGACTCTTCATCAGAGTCGGTATCCGGCCTCGGACGCTTCGGCCCGCCCTTTCGGCTTTCGGGCTTGTTTGAGGAGGCAGGAGCTGATGCGGCTGGTTCAGCCTGCTCTCCCCTCTCAGTCGGGGAGGCCGTCTGTGAACTCAGGGGCCTCCCTGGCTTAGCTGCTGGCCTGGAGAGGCCAGCTCGCGAGTCAAGATCTTTGACTATTCGGTGGACAGACCCATTGGCTTCGGTCTTGTCCACCTTAGCAGCAGGGGTGACAGTGTCATCCTGTGCTTGGGGCTTTCTTTTGCCACCGGAAGGCGCATATGCCTTCATGGTGACTACCGTGGTCTGGGCCTTGCGCGGTTCGTCAACTGTAAGTTCAGTCTGTGGGGGGTGTTTGATTGTTTTTTCCATGAATTGGTAAGTGCTTCATCCTCTCACGCCCCCACCCACCACGGAGTCCAACAAGGGGAAGCTGAGTGTCAGAACCAGTGTTTAACAGCAACAGGAGTGATGAGAGGATATACGCAGCCAATAGCCATTGTGACGGCACTCACGGACCATTGTGAGTGCCAATGGCGGCATGACTGCTTGACCCTAGCCTCCCGGGGGAGACCAGCCGATTGACCGTGACCGGGCCGGGATCAGGCCGCCTGTCTTGCTGGAATAGAGGACCAAAGAGGCGTGTTGCTAGCCGCAGGGCGTACTCGTTCACGGCATCGCTCAACCTCCAGGACTCCCGTCTCCACAGCGCACAAGGCTGCCACGCACGGCAATCGCGTGGGTAGGTGTAAACCCCTGGGGAGAGACCAGAGGGGATGCCCTTCCACCTACGAGACATCATTGTTTGGAGCCCTTTTGCTCAGCCCTCTGAGGCAGCCACCCAAAGGTTGCTTCACCGCAGTGAGGGAAGAGGAGTCTTGCACTTTTACCAGGCAGTTCCTTTCATCCCTCTGAAGCAACCACCCAAAGGTTGTTTCACCTCAGTGAGGAAGGAAAGGACCTGTGTCTTTTCAAAGTAGTTCCCCCTTCCCTCTAAAACAGCCACCCAAAGGCTGTTTCACCTCAGTGAGGGAAGGGAGGTTTTGCGTTCTTGTCAGGCACTTCCTTTCGTTCCCCTGAAGCAACCACCCAAAGGTTGTTTCACCTCAGTGAGGAAGGAAAGGACCTGTGTCTTTTCGAAGTAGTTCACCCTTCCCTCTAAAACAGCCACCCAAAGGCTGTTTCACCTCAGTGAGGGAAGGGAGGTTTTGCGTTCTTGCCAGGCAGTTCCTTACATTCCTCTGAAGCAACCACCCAAAGGTTGTTTCACCTCAGTGAGGAAGGAAAGGACCTGTGTCTTTTCAAAGTGTTTCCCCCTTCCCTCTGAAGCAGCCATCCAAAGGCTGTTTCACCTCAGTGAGGGAAGGGGGGTTTTGTCCTTTTTGTCAGCTGGTTCCTTTCATCCCTCTGAAGCAACCATCCAAAGGTTGTTTCACCTCAGTGAGGGGGGGGCGGTACTCGAAAACCATTCCGGACGTCTAGACGGGAGCGGTCGCCTGTGTGAAGGGCAGGGCCACAAACCGACCGAGAAGCGGGGCGGCACGGGGAATGGTTACCCCGGCGGCCCCCGGCCGGCTGCGTGGCGCGAGCCCGCGACCTTTGCCGTGCCCGGGCAAAGAGAGAGAGAGAGAAAGAGAGTCCAAGGACTGAACCAGGGAGGGGGAGTAATGTATCCTCCATACAGTCTCCCGCCCTGGTGGAGGGGTATGGGGTGAATTAAACAATCGGGGGATATGGAAGACAAGGGTAGGAGCACAGAGGGACAAACTGTGATGTAGACTCTGCCAGTAATAGGTCCTCATTTTGGGTCGAGGGAGGGGCATAGTCTAGCAGATTTAGGATTAGGAAGAGGGATGGTGGGTAAAGCAATAGAATCTCTAATGCAATATACAGAGTCTAAAAATAGAGCCAGAACAGAATATGGGATCACTAAGAAGTAACTAAAATGAAATGGAATTATGACACCAATGTTAGGATCATAGTATATTCCATTGTGCTTCATGACGCTGAAATCAGCTTCACTGTATAAAATGGGTTAATACCCTTCTTGTGTAAAATAGAATTTACAATGATACTATTTCTATGATCTGAATTTGGCAGGTACGATGTCATCTTAAACACTGTAGGTGAGGTGCTACATGAATCGTGCTTGAAACATTGTGTTCCCGGAGGACTGGTTGTCACTGCCACGTCATCTCAGCTTGCGTCAGATTCTTATGGTTATGTGACAGGGGCTTTGTACTCCCTTGGCATGAGGCTGTGGTACTGGTTCACACAGGTTAGTAAATTGCACAGGTGGAAATGTGCTGTTAGTAGTGGTGAATAGGATAATGTCAGATGTCTTTTTGTTATTCTTTCATTATCATTAGTGATAATGCTATCATTAGTGTTGTTATTAGTATTGTCATGATAGTTATTATTATTATTATTATCATTATAACTTTTCTTGTTACCTGCATTATCAGGATTATTAATATAATACCATTAAAACATGGCTAATATGACTTCCCACAGGCTCCATGGCTTACAGGCGGGCGATGGGGCACCCTAGAGGTATGTGGGAGCGTCCTGGAGAGTGTGGCACCTCTCGTTGAAGCAGGACGCCTGCAGGCTGTGGTGGACAAGGCCTATTCTGCCCAGGATGCAGAAGTGGCATTTGGGCATGTAGCCAAGGGAGAACAGATTGGCAGGACTGTGGTGCGATTTAGGTGAGTGGGCGACATGGTGCAGGCAGTGCGGTGAATGAGAATCTGTGCCTTGGAATGTACTGTTTTTGTATTATTAGTGTCATTTTTTATTTGTTCTTTATATGTTCTTTTTCTTATATATATATATATATATATATATATATATATATATATATATATATATATATACATATATATATGTATATATATATATATATATATATATATATATATATATATATATATATATATATGTGTATATATATGTGTGTATATATATATATATATATATATATATATATATATATATATATATATGTATATGTATATGTATATATATATATATATATATATATATATGTATATGTGTGTATATATATATATATATGTATATGTGTGTATATATATATATATATATATATATATATATATATGTATATGTGTGTATATATATATATATATATATATATATAAATATATACATACACACACATACATATATTCAAATATATATACAAATATATATACACAAACATTTATATATATATATATATATATATATATATATATATATATATATATATATATATATATATATATTTATATATATATATATATATATATATATATATATGTATATATATATATATATAAATGTTTGTATATATATATTTGTATATATATTTGAATATATGTATGTGTGTATATATATATATATATATATATATATATATATATATATATATATATATGTATATGTATATGTATATGTATATGTATATGTATATGTATATGTATATATATATATATGTATATATGTATATATGTATATATGTATATATATATGTGTGTGTGTGTGTGTGTGTGTGTGTGTGTGTGTGTGTGTGTGTGTGTGTGTGTGTGTGTGTATGTATACATATATATATATACATATACATATATATATATATATATATATATATATATATATATACATTCATATATTTATATATATACATACATACATATATATATATATATATATATATATAGTTTAGTTTTATTTTGGTTTCCTTTCCTTGATTT
>NC_061855.1:767358-774858 GCF_019202785.1 Penaeus chinensis
CTTAGCTAAAAATCACAGAATTTGTTTGTACATTGCAACTCTGGAAATTCATCAAATGTATTTGGGCATAACAATAATAACAATTTTATATATACAATAATTTTTCTTCCAGAGCAGTTGAATACTATGCACTATGCTAACACATTCTGCAGACAGCCATAAAGATTCAAATTCATCACCTGAGCTTGACAGCATTCAACAAAGCATCAATTTCTGTCACTCTTTCCCACCCGAAGATTTGGTTTGGTTAGTTTCTTGTATATAAACTGACCCCATGAGGTCGAAACACGTCATGAGTGTCTCCTGCGCAGTGATGTAGGCTTGGTTAGGGTGGACTGTGTATCTGTCCAGGAGAGTGAGGAGGTCAATGACTTTGGATAAGCATTCTTGGGAGGACTTGCCACTGCGTATTTCTTTGGAAGCCTGAGCATACTCAGTCCATAGATTTGTCAGGTCAGTTTGGATCTTCTGAGCATCATAGAGGCGGACCCCCGTCTGGGTCACGGCATCTTGGTTGCAAACCAAGTCACACAAACTGCATGAAAACCCGGTCAGTTTTTGGAAGCACGATGGGCATCGTAAGCTTGGCATAATGGTGATGTTTTCGAAGAGAGGCCAGTCCCCTTGGCACGCGGCGCAGTTGCAGCAGAAGAAGTAGTGTTGCTGCAGCTCAGCCCGACGCTTCGCCCTGGCGTGGCTCACGTACCTCTCGCCGTAGCTGTCGGTGACTTCGGCGCCGCGAGGAATCACGCTGACACTGTATAGGTACTTGGTGCTTCCGAGGCAGGATGTCAGCGCATTGGGCACGCACGAATGGTTGATGAGGCTGAGGGCGGAGTAGACGGCCCAGCCCACCTCCCGCCCGCGGCTCCGGCCCAGGACGCCCCCCTCCGCCGGGCCGCCCCCGGTCTCCACCTCCTTCATGCAGTGCACGTTGCACTCCAGGCCCAGGATGAGGCGCATGAACTGGCTTCCGATGAGGACGACGTCGTCCAGGGAGGGGATGGTGATGTTCCCCTCCTTATTCTTCAGGAACAACAAACTGTTCTCTAGCAAGACGCGCGTCAGAATGTAGGCCATGGCAGCGACCTCCTGCAGCTGCGCCTCGGAGCGGGCGGTGGCGTGGCCCTCCAAGTGGTAGAGCGTGCGGTAGCCGCCCGAGATCTCCAACTGGGGCTTGTTGCCCCCCGTGCTGTTGGCCTGCAGCTGGCGGAGGGTGTCCCGCAGCTGGGCGAGCGTGGTGGAGGCGAGGATCCTGGCAGCCAGGAGAGGCGCCGGGTCCAGCTTCAGGGCCACCAGCGGCGCCAGCATCGCGCACTCGCCGCCGTGGGAGGCGCTCAGTCCCGCCGCGCGACAGCGATCGCTGCAGAACACCACCTGGAGGCAAACACGCCGGTTATGGGAATACCATTTCATTACAATTGACCTATCTATTTATTTATTGTTTTATTTATGTCTACCCAACTAGCAACACTGAAGCTGAATGAAAGAGAATAGATTTCCGAGATGAGTGGACTCAAAAGTTTAGTAGGTAAAAATAGACACATATTACACAATAGTAACACGCAACCTCATCCTTTGAAAGGGTTACACTCTGATTTGCAATGATGGCCCTTAACAAACAGATATTGATGTAATCTGCCTAAATCCTTATAAGAACAGAAATAAAACCCGGTTAACAGTAACACTCTACTTCTATGGGACACTAACTAATAACCACAACATAAAAAGTGAATCTTACCTTCGACTATCTCTAGTCCTTCCTCAACAACACCCATTCAAGCTTTCCTTTGCTATGAATTCCTAAGCTAGTCATTCGCTCTTCAAATATTCATTGTACTTTCATTCCTCGATTCCTCATTTATTCCTCATTTTCTCATTCATTTCTCAGTTTCTCGCTAATACCTCATTAAATCGTTCATTCCCCAATTACTCACGGATACCTCATTCACTTATTTACTCGTCATTTACATATTAATAACTCATTCACTCACCCATTCCTTATTTACTCATTGATTCCCCAATCACTCACTAATACCTCATTCATTCATCCCTTCCTCAATTACGGATGCCTCATAAACCCATTCATTCCTCATTCACTCCCCAACTACCCACCAGCTCATAAGTTCGTCCACCCTCAATCATTCATTCATTCAATCCTTATTCACCCAGCCTCTCTCCAATCACTCACTCTCTCCTCCTTCACCAGCCTCTCCCCAATCACTCACTCTCTCCTCCTTCACCAGCCTCTCCCCAATCACTCACTCCTTCCTCCTTCACCCAGCCTTTCCCCAATCACTCACTCTCTTCTCCTTCACCCAGCCTTTCCCCAATCACTCACTTCTTCCTCCTTCACCCAGCCTTTCCCCAATCACTCACTCTCTCCTCCTTCACCAGCCTCTCCCCAATCACTCACTCTCTCCTCCTTCACCAGCCTCTCCCCAATCACTCACTCTCTCCTCCTTCACCAGCCTCTCCCCAATCACTAACTCTCTCCTCCTTCACCAGCCTCTCCCCAATCACTCACTCTCTCCTCCTTCACCAGCCTCTCCCCAATCACTCACTCTCTCCTCCTTCACCAGCCTCTCCCCAATCACTCACTCCTTCCTCCTTCACCCAGCCTTTCCCCAATCACTCACTCCTTCCTCCTTCACCCAGCCTTTCCCCAATCACTCACTCTCTCCTCCTTCACCAGCCTCTCCCCAATCACTCACTCTCTCCTCCTTCACCAGCCTCTCCCCAATCACTCACTCCTTCCTCCTTCACCAGCCTCTCCCCAATCACTCACTCCTTCCTCCTTCACCAGCCTCTCCCCAATCACTCACTCTCTCCTCCTTCACCAGCCTCTCCCCAATCACTCACTCTCTTCTCCTTCACCAGCCTCTCCCCAATCACTCACTCCTTCCTCCTTCACCCAGCCTTTCCCCAATCAATCACTCTCTCCTCCTTCACCAACCACTCCCCAATCACTCACTCTCTCCTCCTTCACCAGCCTCTCCCCAATCACTCACTCTCTCCTCCTTCACCAGCCTCTCCCCAATCAATCACTCCTTCCTCCTTCACCCAGCCTCTCCCCAATCACTCACTCTCTCCTCCTTCACCAGCCTCTCCCCAATCACTCACTCTCTCCTCCTTCACCAGCCTCTCCCCAATCACTCACTCTCTCCTCCTTCACCAGCCTCTCCCCAATCACTCACTCTCTCCTCCTTCACCAGCCTCTCCCCAATCACTCACTCTCTCCTCCTTCACCAGCCTTCTCCCCAATCACTCACTCTCTCCTCCTTCACCAGCCTCTCCCCAATCACTCACTCTCTCCTCCTTCACCAGCCTCTCCCCAATCACTCACTCTCTCCTCCTTCACCAGCCTCTCCCCAATCACTCACTCTCTCCTCCTTCACCAGCCTCTCCCCAATCACTCACTCTCTCCTCCTTCACCCAGCCTCTCCCCAATCACTCACTCGCTTCCTCCTTCACCAGCCTCTCCCCAATCACTCACTCCTTCCTCCTTCACCAGCCTCTCCCCAATCACTCACTCCTTCCTCCTTCACCCAGCCTTTCCCCAATCACTCACTCCTTCCTCCTTCACCCAGCCTTTCCCCAATCACTCACTCTCTCCTCCTTCACCAGCCTCTCCCCAATCACTCACTCTCTCCTCCTTCACCAGCCTCTCCCCAATCACTCACTCTCTCCTCCTTCACCAGCCTCTCCCCAATCACTCACTCCTTCCTCCTTCACCCAGCCTTTCCCCAATCACTCACTCTCTCCTCCTTCACCAGCCTTTCCCCAATCACTCACTCTCTCCTCCTTCACCAGCCTTTCCCCAATCACTCACTCTCTCCTCCTTCACCAGCCTTTCCCCAATCACTCACTCTCTTCTCCTTCACCAGCCTTTCCCCAATCACTCACTCTCTACTCCTTCACCAGCCTCGCCCCAATCACTCACTCTTTCCTCATTCACCAGCCTCTCCCCAATCACTCACTCTCTCATCCTTCACCAGCCTCTCCCCAATCACTCATTCCTCCTTCACCAGCCTCTCCCCAATCACTCACTCTTTCCTCATTCACCCACCCTCTCCCCAATCACTCATTCCTCCTTCACCCAGCCTCTCCCCAATCACTCACTCCTTCCTCCTTCACCAGCCTTTCCCCAGTCACTCGCATTGCTCCTACTCACGAGCGAGCACGTGGGGCAGGGGAGCGGGACGGGGGCGCGCCTGAGACAGTGCGAGCAGTGCGTCCGGAAAGTCCCGTCTGGCTTGACGGCGGCGCAGACGGGTGCCTCGACCACGAGGACCTCACCTGCGGGGGGCGGGGAGGCCGTCAGTAATGAGGGGGAAGGGGGCGGTGGGGTGGGGATTGGGGGGGGGGGGTATTGGTTAGTGGGTGATGGTGATAGGGTTTATAGTGAGGGCGAGCGTGATGGTGGTGGTGATGAGGATTTGCAGCGAAGAGGAGGATGGTGATGGCATGTGTTGGTGGTGGCGGTTAGTGAGGATGTTGATGATGAGGAGGATTTATAGTGAGGGTAGTAATAGCAAGGATTGTGGTGAGGGAGTTGGCGGAGGTGATGAGGAGGATTTATAGTGAGGGTGGTGATGGCATTGGATGAGGACGGTAATGGTGCGGATGGTGATGGTGCTGACGTTTGGTGATGGTGGTGATGGTGATGATGGTGGTGATGGTTAGGGTGAAGATAAAAATGGCCATGTAATTATGCTATTGTTGGTGATGCTGGAGGAGGAGGAGGATATTTATGATAATGGCGATGAAGATGACGGTGATGATGATAGTGATATGATGAAGATGGTATATATTATCATTGTGTTCATTTGTCATTATTTTTTATTATTATGTTTATTTATCAGCATTGTTATGATTGTACAATAGTAGTAGAAGTAATAATAGTAATATTATTGTTGCTATTAGTAGTAGTATTATCATTATTGTTGTTGTTGTTATCATTATTAGTATTATTAATTATTATTATTGTTATCAATATTATTATTACTGTTTTTGTTTTTGTTATGATGATGATAATAATAACAATGATAATAATAATAATATTATTGTTATTATCATAATTTTCACTACTATTTCTAATGTTAGTATCATTATTTTTATATCTATCTTCATCTATTATCATCATTACTGTCATTACTATTATCCTTATTACTAACCCAACCGCCCCGGATTTATGTTCTGTCCCCTATATTTTTTGTGAATGTTGTTAGCTATAGATGGCTCCACATGTGCTCAGCCAGCAAGGAGTCTTTCAGTAGCCTAAGTGACCGATCCTGATTTCCCCATTCCTTGAATTGGCGGGAAAGTATATTTTTCTTATTAATACAGTTGATATCGATACTATTATTATTGTTATTGATGTTATGATGATTAAATTGTTATTAAAATCTCGATAACATTTAAGACAGTGAAATAATGCAAATGACCCTTTCCAAAAGTCAAGGAAAATGGTAAACAGGTGAAATAGGTAGGACTAATAACCGACTCCTTGGTGACTAAGCACTTGTAGAGCCATCTATGTGTAAAAACAATAAATAAACTTGTATTACATTGGGTATGGCATGTATTTTTGCCATACGTGCCGATTGGGTTAGATTATTATCATCACCAATCATCATTATCATCTTTATCCCATAGGCTGTCGATTCTTGCCAACAGGATGCGAGCAAATGGAAGCAACACAAAATAAAGACCACAGAGGACCGGAAATTTTCACATCAAGCTAAAGCAAAACATTAGTAAAAGACATGATAAAATATTGATAACAAGGGAAAGAAGAAATAGAACAGGAAAATCCGGAATTGTTTGAGGATTGATCGGAAAATAATTTTGAGAATTGGAGGGATAATGTGAAATAATATAGATTGGTGATACGGATAAAGATGATAATAACAATACGAAACAAATGTGGTGATTTCTAAGAATTATAGATAACGTTAATAATGATAGCAATGCTAACAATAACCCTATGACAGCATTCACAAAAAGCCTACGGTATATGTGCTATTAAACCGAAGAGAAATACAGAACTCTATCCGGAAATGAATAGAAAAGGGAAGCCATGACAACGAGTAGGGTAGAAAGTAACGATGATTTTGACCAGATTGCGTCTGCTCTTTTCCCAATCACGCGAAGCAAAATAACCGGAATGGATTGGATTTGTATCATATGTACCATTGTGTAACATATTGGAAGGATAGAAAGCTTGATGAATGAGGAGGAAAGAAAAGGAAAAAAAACTCTCTAGTCACGGAGGAGCCGTGGGGCGTGAAGCGGAAAGGCGTCGCCGAAGCGGCACCCGGGGCGCGCTCGCCCGGACCAAGGGGTTGTGGAACGCGGCGGGGGGACCGTAGAGTTTTGTGGCGGGAGAGGACGACGCGGCGAAGGCGAGAAATGATACTACGCGTGCATGCGTGCATACATATATACATACATACATACATGCATGTATGCATGGATACATACATATATACATTCATGCATACATATATATACACACACATACATATATTCATACATATACATGCCTACATACATGCATATATACATACATACATATATACATACATATATACCTGCATGTATACTTAGATATTTAGACAGTGATGCGTGCATAAAAAAAACCACATACACACATGTACATAAATATCCACACACATACACATGTGTGTGGATACAGAGGAACAGATAGATAGAGAGTTAAATAGATGGATGGATGGAAATGAAGAGACAGATAAATAGAGAGACAGATAGACGGACAGACAAGCATGGAGAGTGAGGCGGACGCGGCTAAAGAGAAGAGAAGGGAGGCAGAGAGAAGCCGAGGCACAAGAAGGGCCAAATAAAAGTGAAAGAAGAGGAAGCAGAAGGCTCCTACACATGGTTGAGGGAAGCAATCGGTCGCGACGGCGAGGCTGCCGCGGCCGAGATGAGGCGAGAATGTGAAAGTGGAGGCGAGACAAAGCGTTCGGATATATCAAACTTACATACGAGTGCAAGTGTTCATACATTATACATGGATACATTATGCACACACACACACACACGCTCGCGCGCGCGCACAAACACACACATATAAAAAAAAAATTCTTATACACATAAATACATACACGGGGTGGTGTGTATTTATACAAATACATTCATATATTTACTCATCCACACACTAATTCCATATGAAAATCAGCAGCACCTCTGGGTCCGGAATCCTCTGGAGTGCGCGTCGCGTTACTCAGCCTGGCGGTGATTTACGCAAATCCCAACAAGGCTTCATTATTTCTCCGAGGCAATTTACGGCAGGTAATGATACTTGTTAAAGTGATTAATGACATACATTTATTCTTTCATATCGGTAGCATAACAACATGTTTATGCAATGCAGTTTTGCAATAATGGAAACTGCAGCCACTGGCGGGCCCCAGAAGTGCAATCTGTTGCATAGTGTTGCATGGTGCAGTGCAAAGCAGCAGAAAGGCAGACAGA
>NC_061855.1:779858-781437 GCF_019202785.1 Penaeus chinensis
ACGATGTGGCTTCTTTTTCAGTAAGAGCATACAGGAATAAACTACTCCTATTTCAAATGTAGTTTGGTATCACTTTTACATACTTCATCCCTGCCTCTTTTTTTTTCGTCTGACACCTTCGGAATTTATTACAATCCCTGCCTATTTTTTTTATCAACGAAGCACCATCACTTCACCATCACTATTTATTTTAACAAAATCTTTCACATATAACTTAATATGGGATCCATCTATCTCATTTCAGGTGTTGGTTTTATATTAATGGTCCCTATACTACCCCTAATTTTCAATATGGCACCTTCATTTTTTTCTTGGAGCCTAACCAACTACCCTATCTCACTGGTAGATTACTGCCCGGGTAATCTTTATAATGCAATGCCTATTTTTCCTCTTAGGACTTAACTCACAAACTAATAACCTCACTTTTTTCTCCCTAATTAATGTTGCTATTGTTTCTTAGCTTAGCATTCAACAACTTCATTTCAGTGGCTAATCATCGTAATGCTCTTCATAATGACCCATTTTCTAATACGTTATCTAACTGTCTGTGATAGAATGAAACCCTCTCTATCTCATTTTTCAATCATACCCCTTCGTTTCCCTTCTAAACCCAACTACCTCGTTCGTTTCAAGGGTAGGTTTGTCATGCCCATTCCACCGTGCTTTTCGAAACTGGTGAAATGGGCATTATCGTGCTGTTTAATGCTCACACACAAGCACACATGACTGACTCATTACAAGCGAGGCAGTCATATCAGGGAGGAGGGTCAGCAGTGTATTATAGTGTGACCTTGTTATCAAGAAACCGAACAAGGCCACACATTCTGTGCAAACATTTTCAAGTTGCATCACAATCAATACGGGTCATACTCCAGGGGCTTAACTGCACTGGCTCACGGTCAGATAGCATGGACAGGTCAGTGAGGGTCACTACAGGGTCAGATTATCTTTTAGGGGTCACACATCACAGGGGGAGGTCAACGAATTACGCTCATGGTGGGTAGGGAGACGGGGGGGGGGACAAAAATAATGATGTTTAGAATCGCATCAAGACGAGTCTTACATCACCTTTAGAGGTCGAAGGGGGAGGGGGACTTTGGGGTGGGGTTGGGGGTAGCGGGACGAGGTCACCATGCAGGTTGCATAATGCCGAAGATCCTCGCTTGACCTGACACGCCGCCATCGCCTTCTGCCTCGTGACGTGATCGTCATTTCACCTGCGATTTCGGACTCTGACATGAGTCTAAACGCGCGCACTCATCAGCGGTGCGGCTGAGGCGACACTGCTCTCGGGCATCCACTGCTGTCCAACCCCTCTCCCTCCCCTCTCCCTCTTCTTTCATTTCCCCCCTCTCTCCCACACACCCCTCTTCTCCGCCCTGTACCCTATGTCTCTCCTTCTCTTTCCCTCTCCCCTCCCATATCTTCTCACTCCCTCCCCCCTCCCGTCCCTCTCCCCTCTTCGCTTCTTTCTACCCGAAGTCCCTCCCTTCCCCTCTCTCCCCCCTTCCTTCCTATCTCTCCCCTCTTCCCTCCCCTCTACCCAATGCCTCTCCCTTCCCCTCCCTCCTTCCTCTCC
>NC_061855.1:781537-784037 GCF_019202785.1 Penaeus chinensis
ATTCTTACTATCATTATTCCCACTAAAATCACCATCAACTACGTCACTACCAATAGCACAAAGATTATTGATATGAATGCAACAACCGCATTCCAAAATTTCACTTTGCAATATCACCACACTGCAGCGTTCCTCTACAATGTCTCTGTCGTTGCAAAGGTTGTAAAGCAATTTCCTTTTTCACGAGGTGTCCAATTATGACGTCAAGGTCTCTGTAATTTATCAAATATACTTTTTTTGTGAGTATAGTGTAGAATGACCTTAGCTGTTCATGAGCGTCAATGCAAATATCTGCTATGGTATTAGTGATGAGAGTAATGATAGCATTGTAGTGATAGTATTATTAGTCAATGATCATGATATCTGTTATAGTATTAGTGATGATAATGATGATGATGATATAGTGAGAATGGTGATATTAATAACATAATTAGTAGTGATGGTGTTACTAATAAAGATTAAGATAAAAATTATGATAATGATGGTAATGATAACAATTTTGAACTTTATATTAGTAACGACGATAATGATAATAATGAAGGTGACAGTGATGATAGCAGTGATACTAATAGTATAATTATAATAATGACTTTAATAGTAATAAAGATGGTGATAGCAATAGTAATAGTAACAGTAAAAGCAACAACAATAATAATAGTAGTGGTACTATTAATAGTAACTGTAATAGTAATAGTAATCTCTCCCTCTCTCAAAAAAAAAAAAAAAAATAGCAATTGCTTTTTGACCAATATAGAAAAAGAAGGAAAATTTGCCATACAAATACCATACGATCAATAATTCGTCTAGTTCATTGGTGTAAATCGAAACGCTGTTATGAGGAGACAGAAAGAGGTATTTGTCTACAATCTTTGGCGAAAACCTGTAAGTAAAAACGAATTCTGACGATTTCGAACTCAGTGTCTCGGCGAAGACCTAATTCAAAACGGACACAAATTCACGGTTTCGAACGAGGTGTCTCGGTGAAGACCTAATTCAAAACGAACACAAATTCACGGATCCGAACGCGGTGTCTTGGTCAGGCAACTGTGATGTGTCACTCATCGACTTTCATTAGACTGAGAACAAGATCGTTTAAAACTCAAATTTGTCGGCTTATTCTGGAAAATAAATATGCGCTCAGCTGTGACACCAGAAAATAAATGTTTATGAAAATCTGTTGCATTAGTTGTGGGTTGGACCAGATTAATCAAAGAACTCTTAAATTAAGTATTCAGAATGCCATAAGTTAGCTTTCTGGGCGGGCCAAATAACAGCTCGTTTGTGATATCAAGAAAGAAGGCTTATTAATCCGTCTCCTTTGAGATCTATCAATACAATCTAACAGCGAGTAAAAATCGTGGAAATATGAAGTCAGCTGATGAATACTAGGCTGGATGTCTCCCCTTGCATGAGCCAGCGATATGCTCCGATGTGTGTCAAGATCACAAAACACAAAGGGAAAATTTGACTCTTCCCCGATGACGCAAAAAGTCAAAAAGCCATTTCGAGTCCAAATCAGCTGGAAATGCACGCGAATGCAGTCATTAAACGTCATCTTCTGCCTCATGAAAGTGTGAGGTCTTAACGCTGACTTTCATCCTTGAAAGATGAGGGGGATGTTCTTGAAGTATAAGGTGAATATTCCTTGAAGTATGAGGTGAATATTTCTTGAAGTATAAGGTGGATATTTCTTGAGGTATGAGGTGAATATTTCTTAAAGTATGAGGTGAAAAATTCTTCTTGAAGAAGAGGTGGATGCCTCAGAAAGTATGAGGTAAATATATCTTCATGAAGAATTAACTACAAATGCCTTGACGTATGCGGCGAATAGCTGTGCCTGAAGTATGACCTCCACATATCTGAGGATACAAGGCTGACATCTCTCTTACCCTTATGCAGAGATTTCGGAGTATAAGGTAAGTATCTGTCAAAATATGAACCTATCCTGAAGTACGAGGCGGATGTTGAAGTAGATGTCTGCCTTCAAAGTGTGAGGGACGTACGGGTGAAATTTGTGGTTGTATGGACTACTTACAGCACATGTGCGTTTTATGGTTTGCTGTTATGTTAATGATTTGTGAAGAAAATCTGTCATTATCATTGAAGAATTTCTTTTCTTTTTTTACGGGGTAATTATCAAGTATTGTTATCGGTTTGGTTTTATAACCGGCCGATTCCGCGTCGGAACTGGAGTCTTGGCTCTGCCCCGAGGGGAAGTGAAGGCAAATTTATATATATATATGTTTGTGTGTGTGTGTGTGTGTGTGTGTGTGTGTGTGTGTGTGTAGAAAGAGAGAGTGGGAGAGCACACGTATGCGCGCACGCACGCACGTATGTGTATATGTATATATGTATATATATGTATGTATGAATATATATATAATTGTATGTAAAATCTATTATATACATACATATACATATGCACATGTGTGCGCGTATGTGTGTATGTATGTACGTATGTGTGTACACACACACACACATACATATATATGTATGCATG
>NC_061855.1:794037-811537 GCF_019202785.1 Penaeus chinensis
AGAAAGAAAGAGAAAGAAAGCGAGAGAGAGAAAGCGAGAAACAAAGGCAGATCGAGGAAGAGAGTGAGCGTAAGTATAAAATCTGCTCCGCCGAAATTACTGCATAAAACCAGTTCATTCAATCTCATTTCCCGCCGGTACATAACACCCTCTCTTGAGACAAGACTTTTCCTCCGTCTTCTGCCTCGACCTTATCTCCTTATGAGCGTATTTCCTTATCGACCTCGCTCTTCTCGTGAGGGAAATCTGAAGGGCGAGGCGGCGACAGGGCCTCTTTAAGGTCGAATAGGAAGGAGAATGTGTGGATAGGAATAGGAAATTACAGATGAGAAGTATGTTAATTAGAAATGAGATAGGGCAATGAAGGAATAAATAAACAGATAAATAAATAAACAAAGATAATAGATAACGAATAAAAAGTATACTAAAATAAGTGATAAATAAGAAATAGCAAATGACAAACATCCTAAGTGTTTTTTTTTTTTTTTTTTTTTTTTTTTTTTGGGGGGCGGGAAGCCAGACGAAGCGCAGACGCGAAAATTAGATTTTTTTACACCTTTTTTGTCTGTTTTTTTCCTCTTCCTCTTTTTTCTCCTGTTTTTTTTTTTTCTGCTTCGTTTTGCTCTTGTTTTTACTCATTTTTTTATTTCTTCTTTTTCTTCAAACGCTTTGAAGAGGCGGCGGAAGGCAGAGGGGGGAGGGGGGGAGATAACACACACACACACACACACACACACACACACACACACACACACACACACACACAAACAAAGCACACACACACACAAGCAAGCAAACAAACAAACACAAACACACATAGAAGAATATGGAGAAGGGGGGGGGGGGGAGTAGATAACATAACATAACGCGAGAGCAACAGTGACGAAGTCCCGGATGTCACGCGATGGAGATGTGACGTCACGAGTGCAAGATGATGGCGGTGACGTAACTTTATCGTAGACTTTATACTCGCTTCATTGGTTTTCTCGTAAGAATGGGAAATTGAACAGTTTATTTTTAGCCGTTAGTTGGGATTCATCTTTTACTTGCATCACTCTTCGGAATAGGTTTATATCTGTGCCTTGTGTGTGTGTGTGTGTGTGTGTGTGCACGTGTGTGTGTGTGTGTGTGTGTGTGTGTGTGTGTGTGTGTGTGTGTGTGTGTGTGTGTGTGTGTGTGTGTGTAGTATGTACTATCGAAATATATGCTGTATATAGATAGATATAGTAGATAAGATAAACATAGGTAAAAAATAACGCACTTGTAGCAGTAATAATAAAGATTTTAGATGGCAACCACCGCCCATCAAATCATTCCAGATTAATCAAATAAAAACGAATAGATATATATATAATAACATAACATATATATATGACATACCTTTCCCTAGCCAAAGGAAAAACGCCTTTATGTATAGATGGCATAAGAGAGAGAAAAAAGACATGATTTCCGGCAACGTTATCGAAAACAACACAACAAACAAATCACACTTTTGTTTACACATGAATACCATTCGTACGTGACACTCAACCCCCCCCCCCCCCTCTAAAAAAAGAATCACTTTAACCGCAATTAAACTTTCTACAAACGACAGATGACAAAAAAAGGTCGATTGTACACAAAAAAAAGAACAGCTGATGTCTGGAACGAAGTAGACCGGTCGCTGGTGAGGAGGTGTCATGGCACGCCGGTGTGGCACTCTAGGCTTCCCAGTTTTTTTGTAGGCTGGTGTTGCTGGGGTATTCATTTGGTTGTTTATCTGTCTGTTTGTCTGTCTGTCTTTTGTCTCTCGTTCTTTATCTTTGTCTTTCTCTCTCTTCCTCCCTCTCTCCCTCCCCCTCCCTCCCTTTTCTCCCTCTCTCTTTTCTCTCTCTCTCTCTCTCTCTCTCTCCCTCTCTCCCTCCCCATCCCCCTCCCTCCCTCTCTCCCTCTCCCTTTTCTCTCTTTCTCTCTCTCCCTCTCCCTTTCTCTCTCTCTCTCTCTCTCCCTCTCCCTCTCCCTTTTCTCTCTCTCTCTCTCTCTCTCCCTCCCTCTCCCTCTCCCTCTCCCTTTTCTCTCTCTCTCTCTCTCTCTCTCTCTCTCTCTCTCTCTCTCTCTCTCTCTCTCCCTCCCCCTCTCTCTCTCCCTCTCTCTCTCTCTCTCCCTCTCTCTCCCTCTCTCTCCCTCTCTCTCCCTCCTCCCTCCCTCCCCTCCCTCCCCCTCCTTCCCTCCCTCCCTCCCTCTCCCTTTTCTCTCTCTCTCCCTCTCTCCCTCTTCCCTTCTCTCTCTTCCTCTCTCTCTCTCTCCTCTCTTCTTGTCTCCCTCTCCCCTTCTCTCTATCCTCTCTCCCTCTCCCTTTCTCTCTCTTCCTCTCCCCTCTCTCGTTCTCTGATATCAGTTCTGTTATTATTATCACTATTATTGTTACAAATATTGTAATTAATATTACTATTATCAATAAAATGGAAACTTTCATAAATATCATAAAATGAATATGATTTATGAATGAAATACAGAATAGGGAAAACGGATACTAAAATCTCTGAATGCAGGAAAATAAAGAGAATCCGGAGAGCAAGGACGGAAGTAATAGAGGGAATGGAAAAGGAAGATAACACAAAGGAAAAGAAGAAGATAACGACAAAAAACTGAAGGTAAGAGAAGAGACCGGAAGAGGAAGAAATAAGAAAGTAAAACAAAATAAACCCGATTTTTTAAAATTGGAATTGATAAAAAGATTTAAAAGAATGAATAAAAAAATTGAAAGGGAAATATCCAGAAGAAAAATGTTTAAAAAAAAATTCAAACCAGAAGGAAAAGCTAAAATCCAACCAAAACGAAATCCAGAGAAAAAGCGAAAAATCGAAACGAATAAAAAAAAACAAAAAAACACTAAAATGGAAATTATCAAAGTTTTTTTTAATTTATAAGATTTGAAAAAGGAGGAAAAGCTGAACTGCAATGAAAACGGAGCAGAGGCTCAGCGCGAGTCCGGGTTCAATCGGCGCGCGAGACCTTGACCCACAAAGCGGCCACAGCCAGCGGGGCAGTGCCAGGGGGGTGAGGGAGGAGGGAGGGCTGCCATGGGGCGAGGGAGGAGGGAGAGGGACTAGAGAGCGAGGAGGGAGGGAGGGAGGGAAGGACCAGAGGGAAGTGGGGAAGGAGGGATACCATGGGTTGAGGAGGGAGAGGGTAGCACCAAGGGGTAGGGAGAGGGAGGTACCATGAGATGAGGGAAGGGAGGGAGAGGGAGGTACCAAGGGGAAGGACGAAGAGGGAGGAAAAGAATCTATGAGGTAAGGAGAGGAGGAAGCACCAAGGAAACAGGAAGAGGAGGAGGAATGGAAGGTGAAATAAGGAAGAAGATATGGCAAGGAGATATGAAAAGAGGAAGAGGGTACCATGGATCACGAGCGGAAGGGGGGGGGGGGCTGGGTGTGGGTGGTAGGAAGGGGGAGTGGGCGTGGGGGGGGCATGGGGGAAGGAGGAGTGGGTCCCAGGTGGGTGGGAGGAAGGGGTTATGAGTGGGGGGGGGATCCTGGACTCAGCTGGTATGACCTCAAAAATGATCAGCTGTGATGCGCGAATGGCCGTTTGGGAATTTTATTTTTTAGTGTTAATATATATATTTTTCTTTTTAAGAATACCCGGTTGATTTTGTCTTCCGGAATTTGTAGTATGTGTTTATTGTTATTTTGTATAAGAAGCCAAAAATGAAGACGAAGACGAAGAAGACGAAACGCGGGTGATTTCCAACCACAGATATTTGTCGTTCCCTCTTTCGCCAAATTACGCCCACGCACCTGCTTTCCCACTCACCCCCGCCCGCCCACCGCATCACGCCCATCCCCAGGCACCGTGTGATACGGAAACACGCCCGTTAATACGAACAGGGGGGGAGGGGGGGAAACCTCGCCCACTCTGTTTCCTTGGACCGTGAAACCAATTCTATTTTCTCTTTCTGTGTCTCTCTTTCTCTTCTAGGCTCTTGTCTCTCTCTCTGCCTGCCTCTTTCTCTCTCTCGCTCTCTCTCTCTGTCTGTCTGTATGTCTGTCTATCTATCTGTCTATCTATCTATCTCTTTCTCCTGAAAAAAAAGGGAAGGCAAGGAGTACAGAAGAAGAAAGGCCGAGAGAAAAGGAGGGAGGGAAGGCAGAAGGAAGGAGGGGGGGGCAGAGAAAAAGGAATGGAGGACAAAGAAAGAATTAGAGCTGAAAAGGGCAGAGAGGTGATAGATGAAGGGAGGAGAGGGAAGAAGGGAGGAGGAGAAGAAACGGAAGGAAGGAGAGATAAGAGGAGGATCTCTACAAAGCCTCGCGTGTTGGGGATCTCCCGAATCCTGCGATTTCGTGGAGGGAAGGAGGGAGGGAGGGAGAGAGGGAGAGAGGGAGGGAGGGAGGGAGGGAGGGAAGGCGCGGTCCAGCCGGTCGCCGCCCATTCATTCTCGCGTCGCGGCCGCTCGTCTGACACCTACTTTTCTCTCTTCTTGTATTCTCTTCTCTTTCTATTTCTATTTTTGTTTCTCTGCTCTTCTCTCTCTCTCTCTCTCTCTCTCTCTCTCTCTCTCTCTCTCTCTCTCTCTCTCTCTCTCTCTCTCTCTCTCTCTCTAATTCTCTCTCTCTCTCTTTCTCTCTTTCTCTCTTTCATTCATTCTCGGGTCGCGAACTCAGAACACCCGGCCGGTCGCATTAATGCCACGGCACTCCTCGCGAGAAAAAAAAGAGGGAAGGAGAGGGGGAGGGAGGGAGGAAATGAAGGAAGAAAGGAAGGGAGAGAGAGAGAGAGAGAGAGAGAGAGAGAGAGAGAGAGAGAGAGAGAGAGAGAGAGAGAGAGAGAGAGAGACGGAAGAAGAAAGAGAGTAACAGAATGGGGGGGGGGGGGGGAAGATCCGGAATGAGGTAAAGCTAAAAAGTTAATGATAATAATTTTTAAAAATTACCAACTTATTAAGAAAAAAAAAAGCGAACAAATCGAAATAAACTTAAAGGAAATCCACCAATCCAAACGGGGGAGGAGAGAGAGAAAGAGAAAAAACAAAGAAAAGCAAAGGCTCCCAACCGAAAAAAACAAAAACGAACGAAAAGACGAATAGAAGAGAAATTAAGAGAGAAGAAGAAAAAAAGAAACGAAACATAAACCCCGTCGGTCGCCTCGTCGTGGGAGAAAACAGAGTTGTAAATAATGTTCTCCAGCGCGCACTCGGGCCTCGATCTCTCCGCCGAGGCGCGTCGATCCCACGGCGTTGGGGCGGCCTCGTGGCGTGTGTGTTGGTATGTGGGCGTGCTGTGTTATGCTATGTGGGTGGGTTGTGTTATGTTGGCATGCTATGTTATGTGGGTATGTTTTTATGTTGATGTGTACGTTATGCGGATATGCTATGCTGTATGGCTGACGTACGTGTTGTTATGCGTGTGTGTTGTGTGAGTGATAATGAGGGAGGGCGAGGAGGGAGAAAGGGAGAGGCAGACAGACAGACAAACATACAAGGGAAGGAAGGAGGGAGTGAGTGAGGAAGGAGGAAGGGCGGTAGGAAGGCAAAGGAGGGAGGGAGATGGTGAGGCAGGGAAAGGAGGTAGGGAAGCAAGGGAGAGAGGGAGGAGGGAGGAAGGAAGGAGGGAATCAAACATAAATGAATAATCACACAAGCAGAAAAAGAGAGTAAAAAAGAAGAAAAACAATAAAAAAAACACTCAAGAATTAAACATCGTGTTAAATAACTTGTTACAACCTCCACATCAGAGGAATGTAAAGGAACATAAATCTCTGATATACTCCGATATGCTACAGAGATCTGCTATGTAAAAAGTGCTACGGATAATGAGTCTAGAGAGAGTATAACGTTACCGCCGAGTAGTTTCATATCGTTCTTTTTTTTTTTTTTTTTTTTTTTTTTTTTTACTTTTTTGTCAACTTTATTCATTAGAAGCGATGACTTGGCTCTCTATGCTATCTAAAAAGTGTGACAGATTACTCTCTATTTCAAGGGATACGCACACATGGAGAATAAAGCAGGCGCGGTCATAAAAGAAAAAAAAATATTGGGGATGATAATTTTTGGTCCCGTTCTGTCTGTTTATCTCTCTTGTATATTTTTATCTTTTTCTTCCTCTTTCTCGTTTGTGTTTTATTTGTGCTTCTCTTTGTTTATTTCTATTAATCCTTCTCTTTCTCCCTTTTTCTTTCTCTTTTTTTTTCTCCCGCCTCTCATTCTCTATCTATCTATCAATTGAGAGAGAGAGAGGGAGAGAGAGAGAGAGAGAGAGAGAGAGAGAGAGAGAGAGAGAGAGAGAGAGAGAGAGAGAGAGAGAGAGAGAGAGAGAGAGATCTTTATCTATTTATCTATCTATCGGTATTCATAATTTTTTTCCTTCCTATTTCCCCCTGAACATGACCCCCATAAATCACTCTGGACTTCCAACATTCCTCACACAACACTACTTACTCCTTCTCTTTAAACATGACCTAGCCTGGCGCCGATTGAACACCTGCGCACGAGTTCAGATGAACAGGCGAAATGAACACTGAGTTCCTCCCTGCACCAATTTAACTCAATGCTCCGTGAACATTAACGTCTAAAGGCAAAGCATTCTTGTGGTGCGTGCACTGTTATGCTTGTGTTGGCTCTCAGCATGTTTAGGGTGTGACCGGGTGAAGGCAAAGAAAAAACAATAATTCTATTGTGTTTGAAGTTTCGTTGGAAATGTTCTGATTTTTGTTGTTGTAGATTCTGAGAGTTTTGGTTGTAGGTTCTGAGTTTTTTAATCAATTGTATGCGTTTTTGTTTTGTTTTGTTAATTCTGAGAGTTTTCTTGTGAATTCTCTGAGCTTTCTTGTAAATTGTGAGGGTCGTTGTACATCATGTAGGTTTCATCGTAGACTTTTAAGATACTTTGTATAACATAAGTTAAACTTCTTGTACTACATTACACTGGAGTTACTTTATATATATAATAGTATTGTAAATACAAAGATTCGTTGCAAATTCTTCTAGTTTCATTATGTAATCGATGAGTCTTTGGTATATTCTAAAATGTTGGGCTTTACTTGTAAATGTTCACGTATCCTCTGTAAATTGTAGGACTTTCATTGTAAATTATATTTTGCTCTTTAGTTTAAGATCCTTTTTAGGTGAATGGTATCATGCAAAATACACACACACACACACACACACACACACACACACACACACACATATATATATGTATATATGTGTGAGTGTGTATATATATATATATATATATATGTATATATACGTATATATATGTATGTATTTATGTATATATATGTCTATATAAATGTATATCTAAGTATATATGTATATATGTATATATATGCATACAATATGATAAATATATATATATATAATATATATACGTATATAACATATGGTATATGATATATAATATCTTATATACCTATAAGATGTGCATATATAGTATATGTACTTACAATATATATATATATATATATATATACACAATGCAAATATATATAGTACATGGATATAGTATGCATATATATCATATATACATATATACGTATATAGATAGACAGATATATATATATAAATATATATAAACATATATCAATATATATACATATCTATAAATATAAGTGTATATTAATATGTTTATGTATATATACATATACACATATAAATTGATATATGTATAGATAAATATGCATCAATATATATAGATGGATATATATTTGTAAATATATATATGATATGTATAAATATGTATATATATTTACATATACACATATGGATTATATATACACATATATATATATATATATATATATATATATACATATATGCATAAACACATGCATACGTACATGAATATATATATATATATATATATATATGTATGTATTTATATGTATATATATATAGAGAGAGAGAGAAAATGAGAGAGAGAGAGAAAGAGAGAATTTTGATAGATTATCATTA
This sequence comes from Penaeus chinensis, assembly GCF_019202785.1. Lineage (NCBI taxonomy): Eukaryota > Metazoa > Arthropoda > Malacostraca > Decapoda > Penaeidae > Penaeus > Penaeus chinensis. Next base: position 801,974 of record NC_061855.1, read on the forward strand.
ACTTTATCATCTCAAGGGCCTTCAGTCACTCGGCTGTTGTTCCGTCATATCGACTCCCGTTTTGTTCTTAACGGCCATTGTTCTGCCCTGCGTTGGCCTAACACGTGGAGGCAGAACAGTAACGCAAAGAACATGAAAATATGTGTTTCTCTCTCTCTCTCTCTCTCTCTGTTTTTCTTTCTTTTCATTTTCCTTCATTTCTTTTCAGCCTTTTTTTTTTTTTTTTTTTGTTATTTCTCTTTTTCCTATTTTTTCAGAATTTATTGCTAACAATTTTTGTTCACCCTCATCATCATTATTATCCATATCATTAAATTTATTATCATTCTAACTATTATTATTATTATTATTATACGATTAGTACTACTATATATAGTGCTACTAAACAGGAGTCAAAGAATAATCCATGTTTTCTAATTATTTCAAAAGGTAGTTTCCTAGAAGAAAAAAAATCAACGCACGTTATTCCCATTGTTCCATACAGATTCTAATAAAACAAAGAATAATAACCTACAACAAAAATCAAAGATTAAAAAAATTATTTCGACTTTAACAAAAATATATATCAAAACGTCAAAAAAATGATTATGGTAAGATAAGATTTTTTCTTTAATATCCAGTATTATATCATTTCGTACAATTATGTTACGCTCGTCATCCTGATCTCTATCCGGTCCCGGATGTACACAACCTCCGTCCGAGAGAGAGAGAGAGAGAGAGAGAGAGAGAGAGAGAGAGAGAGAGAGAGAGAGAGAGAGAGAGAGAGAGAGAGAGATACAGATACAGAGATAAATAGAGAGAAAGAGATACAGAAATAAAGAGATAAAGAGAGAGAGAGACAGAGATAAAGGAAGGGAGGGTAGAGAACGAGATTATGTCCGAGCGCCTCTTCGCTAGGGAAATCATAACGTCCGGGGCCATGACGGTGCCAAGCACTCGCTGGACACAAGGGTCAAAGTCCCTATAGAAGAGGGTTGTAATTCCGCACATGTGCACCGCCGCCTGGTCAGTAGGGCGGGCGGCCGGAGTGGGAGGGAGTCGCTCGGAGCTGTGAGTTTCACTTTAAAGTACTCCCTTGATGAGTGTCGGACGCGTGTGTGTGTGTGTGTGTGTGTGTGTGTGTGTGTGTGTGTGTGCGTGTGCGTGTGTGTGTGCGTGTGTGTGTGTGTGTGTGCGTGTGTGTGCGTGTGTGTGTGTGTGTGTGTGTGTGTGTGTGTGTGTGTGTGTGTGTGTGGATTTTACCTCCGTTCCAAAAGGGAAAAAAAGGGAAATTCTTTTTTTTCTCATCTCATTCAATTTCCAGAAATCTCCAACCTTGATCATCGTGCCCTAAACCTCTCTCAACCTGTTCCTCCTTTCAGTTTTGAGAGTTTGAGTTCGTTTTCTAATGTAATTCTTATCTTATTAACATAATGTACATATTCTGAATTTCATGAGATCTCACGTGATGTTCAAAATGTTCCGCTGTGAATCTCTCGGGCGGCAGTTTCTCTTGACTCAGTCTCTCTCCGTCTGTCTGTCTGTCAGTCTCTCTGCCTTTCTGTCGATCTGTCTGCCTATCCGTCCCTCTCTTTGTCTTGCATTCTCTTTCTGTCTATTTATGTCTGTCTGCTTCTCTCTCTATCTATCTATCTATCTATCTATCTATCTGTTTCTCTCTCTTCCATCCATTCATCCCGCACGTCGGCGCTGCGTCCGCCCCCCGCCCTCGTTCCTCTGCTACTAAGATGTCGTTCCTTTAATGCGAGTCGATGCGGCAGCCAATTATGTTCGGATAAAATCGAGGGAGATTAAAAAAAGAAGAAGATCGTATCAGCTGAGGAATCTTTGGTTTTAATTATTGGAGAGATTAGGGACTGTTATTTGGGCGCTCTCTCTCTCTCTCTCTCTCTCTCTCTCTCTCTCTCTCTCTCTCTCTCTCTCTCTCTCTCTCTCTCTCTCTCTCTGTGTGTGTGTGTGTGTGTGTGCTGTGTGGTGCAGCGGTAGCGATCTCGTTTAGCAATCTTGCTGACCTGCGTTCAAATCCCTCGCCGCCAATGGATGGTAACCCCGACCATTCCTTGCACACATGGGATAACTTAGAAGCAAAATGAAACAGAGACTATGTCATACCAAGAATATCCATTGTATCAAATGGAATCAAATTAAACCTCTCTCTCTCTCTCTTTCTGTCTCTCTCTCTATCTCTCTGTCTCTCTCTCTCTGTCTCTCTCTCTCTCTCTGTCTCTGTCTCTGTCTCTCTCTCTGTCTGTCTCTCTCTCTCTCTGTCTCTCTCTCTCTCTGTCTCTCTCTCTCTCTCTGTCTATCTCTGTCTCTCTCTCTCTCTCTCACTCTCTCTCTCTCTCTCTCTCTCTCTCTCTCTCTCTCTCTCTCTCTCTCTCTCTCTCTGCCTCTCTCTGCCTCTGTCTCTCTCTCTCTCTCTCTCTCTCTCTCTCTCTCTCTCTCTCTCTCTCTCTCTCTCTCTCTCTCTCTCTCTCTCTCCCTCTCTCTCTCCCTCTATCTCTCTCTCTCTCTCTCTCTCTCTCTTTCTCTCTTTCTCTCTTTCTCTCTGCCTCTTTCTCTCTCTCTCTCTCTGTCTGTCTGTCTCTCTCTCTCTCTCTCTCTCTCTCTCTCTCTCTCTCTCTCTCTCTCTCTCTCTCTCTCTCTCTCTGTCTCTCTCTCTCTCTCTGTCTCTCTCTCTCTCTCTGTTTTTCTCTGCCTCTCTCTCTATTTCTCTTTCTCTCTCTCTCATTTTTCGATCTCGTTCTCTTTTTCTATTTTCTTTCTATTATCTTTTTCTTTCTATTTTTCTTTCTCTTCTATTCTCCCCTCTCCTCTCCTCTCCTCCCTCACTCTTTCTCTCTCTTTCTCCTTCACTCTTTCTCCCTCTTTCCTTTCTTCCTTCCTTCCATCCCTTCCCCAGCCCTCTCTTATCCCCCCCTCCCTCCTCCCTCCCCCATCCCTGCAATCAACGAGATGAAACGAGCATCCCTCCCTCTCTCCTTCCCTCCGCTCTCCCTCCCTTCCACCCTGCTTCCCTCCCTCCCTCCTTCCCTCCGTACTCCCTCCCTTACACCTTTCCTCCCTCTTTCCCTCCGCTCTCTTTTCCACCTTGCTTCCCTCCCTCCCTCCATCCCTCCTTCTGCTCTCCCCTCCCCGTCACCTCCCTCCCGTCCAGCCTCCCTCCGCTCTCCCTCTCCCTCCGCCGCGCCAGCCTCCCGGCTCTCAACTCACTTTCCACAGTAACGACCTGCTGTACTTTCTATTTTGGGTCTAGGCAACTGTGAAGGCTGGTCAGCGTCTGTGGTCCGAGGCGCTTTATGGCGGAGGTCTGTTTGCGCTCTCTCTCTCTCTCTCTCTCTCTCTCTCTCTCTCTCTCTCTCTCTCTCTCTCTCTCTCTCTCTCTCTCTGTCTGTCTCTCTCTCTCTCTCTTTGTGTGTGTGTGTGTGCGTGTGAGTATGTGCGTTTACGTGTGAGTGTGCGTGTGTATATTAAGGGTGGTTGTGTGTGCGTGTGCTTCTCTTCCGTGTTCGTGCGCATATGTATGCGTGTGCGTTTGATTTTTACGTACTATGTAAGCAGCTATTACTTCGCTATGAAGTCATAAATTTATACACGAAGTTTCATAGCTTGGTGTGTTTGTAGTGTTCTGTACGAGTGTGTACATAATCCACATACTTTATTATACGAGATATGTAATGTAGAGTGATGGTATGTACAATAGATTTTAATGAATATGGTGTATTCTAACGCAGGCACATATAATATTTAAGGGCTTCTATAAAAATCATAGAATTACTTGTTTTTTTTATTTAGTGTTTTTTTTTTTATATTTATAAGATATTTATTTATATATTTTGATGACACTTGATGACTCATCCCAAGAAATTTCGAGAGCTAGAACTCCATCTTATAAAATCAATTACAGTTAGAAATTTTAATTGAGATACCAATTATGATATAAATGACAGCGTCAAGTTTCGCGTTGGAATTTTTTTTATTTTAACTTAGAAGCGGAGTAAAAGTGTAATCGATCCTCATTTTCTTTTAGAGAGATCTGTAAAAAATGACAAAAGTGAAGCGCAAAACAAAAACAAAAAGCAACACTAACAAAAAAGAAGATAAAACGAATTAAAGACAAGTATTTTACTCGATTTCTCTCTCGTCCGCCGCGTTACGGAAAATGGATACAGAATTACAGTAAAGAAAAGGCGAGGCAGTTATTAGCAGAAGCCGATGTGGTCGCGAATGCTACCAAGTTGCCCTCGATTCGGGGCGATGTTGCACGCTCATCTTGCACGCCGGTGTTGCACGTGAGGCCCGTGTGTGTGTGTGTGTGTGTGTGTGTGTGTGTGTGTGTGTGTGTGTGTGTGTGTGTGTGTGTGTGTAGAGAGAGAGAGAGGGAGAGCGCACGTACGCGCGCACGCACACACACACACACACACAAACACACACACACACACACACACACACACACACACACACACACACACACACACACACACACACACACACACGGACACAAACACACGCATATGTGTATATGTATATATGAATATATATATGTGAATATGTATATATGAATATACATATATACTTGCATACATATACATATGCACATGTGTGTGTGTGTGTTATCTAGTATGAACAGTTGTGAGAGAGTTAGAGTTAGAGAACTAGAGAGAGGGGAGGGGGGGGGGGGCAAGCAAGAACGAAAGGCAAGCAGTCAAACATACATCTGGACAGACAGAAACAGCTACCTCTCTCTCCCTTACTGCTTCCCTCCCACCCTTTTTCCTCCCTCTCTCTTCCTCCCACCCTTTTTCCTTCCCTTTCTCTTCCTCCCACCCTTTTCCCCTCCCTCATTCTTCCTCCCACCCTTCCTCCCTTCCTCCTTCCCTCTCTCCCTCTCTCCCACCCACCCATTCATTCATTACGGCATCGCCACCTCAACCAGGCAGAAGCACAGCCACCTGTCTCTCTCTTCCTCCTTTCCTCTTTCTCCTTGTCTCCCTCTCCCCTTCCCTTCTATCCATCCATCCGGAGACATAACCAACCCCAGCCAGACAGAAAGACAGACAGACAGACAGACAGACAGACAGACAGACAGACAGACAGACAGACAGACAGAGAGACAGACAGACAGACAAACAGAGACAGACAGACAGACAGACACAGGCATAACCATCTCAACCAGCCAGACAGACAGGCAGGACCCTCCCAGGGCGTACCAATCCTGCGGTCTGTCACACGCACATACATACGGCGTGACAGGACTCCCCCCCCCCCCCCCTCTTCCCCTCCTCAGTTCAGTTTCTATCCCGGCGATGCGGAAAGCGATCTTCTTTTTGTTTTCCGCTGCGTGTCCAAGCGTGCGGCCATTTACACACTTGTTTACGTCCGTGCGACGTTCTTGTATCGCCGGAATCATTAGGGAGGAATTTCGGGGAGGGGGGAGGGGGGAGGGGGAAGGGGGGTTACGTGTTTTCTCCTGGGATGTTCGGGGGAGGGGGGGTTGAATGGGTGATGGTAAGAAAGGGAAGGATGGAGGGAGGGTGGGAGGAAGGAAGGGAGGGAGGGAGGGAAGGGGATGAGGGCGAGGTAGGGAGGGAGTGAAGGTGAGAGGAAGGGAGGGAAACTAAGGGGGAGGGAGGGAAAGGAATTAAGGTTAGGAATGAATGAAGGTGGAAGGGAAAATGAGAGAGAGGGAAGAAGAGAGAAAAAAAAAAAAAGAGAAAGAGCCAGACAGAAACAGAAAAAGAGAATGAAGTAAGAAAAAAACACGAGAGTGACAGACAGAGGCAAACATAAACAATAAAAGAAACGCCTGCAGTGAAGGAACAACTTCCCTCAGTTCGATTTTCTTTAACTTGATGAACATCCGCGATAAATAACTTCGGAATTTCCTTCGCTAAAAGCATTCTTGGGTGCTGTGCTTGTCGCCTCCAAGCACGGTGTACGGAAGGCAACTCTTCCTGCTTGCTGGTCATGCAATCCTCATGATCATCATTATTACTGCATTTTTGCTTTATTGCCGTGAATACCATCGTCGGTTTTATCATTATCGTCTTTATTATCACGTGTTACTGTTATTGTCGCCGTCGTCATCGTAGTCATCATTATTATTATCATTATTACGGTCGTCATCATTATTTTTAGGGTTACCATTACTGTTGTGTTATTGGTGTTATTATTGTCATTATTACCACTTTTTTGAGGGGGTAGATTAAAACACAAACACACACACACACACACACACACACACACACGCACACACACACACACACACACACACACACACACACACACACACACACACACACACACACACACACACACACACACACACACAGAGACACACACACAGTTAGACAGATAGATAAATAGATAACGTTCTAGCCAGTGAGGCATTCAAGTTCAACCTAATTTCTCCCCAAATCCCCTAGATCTACAATTCAAATCCATTGCAGGTTCTAGATTCCAGAATTTAAAAAAATCGTTATTGACTAATCAAATGCACGAATTACTGCAATTGGCTTATATTACTGAAACAACCTGATTAAACCTTTATGCATCTCCGGGTCACGATGGTTGTGGCTGTACATACGACGATCTTATTGCCAATTTCGTATGGAAATAGATGGAAATTAGGACACAATTGATGACGTAATCCAGTGATGAATTTGATAAGGTTAACACGATGAAAATTTAGATATAAAAAGGACTATGCTATAAACAATGTCAAAGCACATAAACACCGAGATTTAAAACACAATTAACACACTATTCGGCTGAGAAATTACTGAGAAATTAATCCTCACTAATCCTAGACAGCTACGTTAACTATCAAGCCGATTATGTTGGATTATGTTAGATTACGCTGAATTAGGCCGTGAATGCGCTCGTATGCTATCTCCACGCAGAGAAATTTGAACAGCCTAGTTAACTTAAGAACTTTATATTCAGAAGATCATTTTCCTAAACATATATTTCAGAAATTTATCTACAACAACAACAACAATAACAACAACAATGGCATTCCCTTGGGCACAACAATCACAACTCGCATACACATGATAAACATGATGGTATTAATAACAATGATAAGAAAACGAAATAGAAAAAATAGGAATGAAAATGCGCATGAGAATAATAACAACACCCCCCCAAAAAAAAAGAAAAAAAAAAAAAAAAAAAAAAAAAGAAGAAAGAAAGAAAAAATAAGAGAGGAAGAGAAAGAAATGAACAAAAAAATCCATAAATTATTCCACTTTCATTTCCTAGTTCCATACATAACACCCGCGTCACGCCCCGAGTCACGTGACGCCGGGCGATTCGAAAAAAAAAAGTGAATGACGGTAACTGGACACTCACGTCATCGTCACGTCATCTCGAACAGCGTGTAATATTCCCTTCACTTCAAAGTTCGAAGGCGTGTCATGTCGAGGCGAGGCGAGCGGAGGACCAGAACGGGGGGGGGGGGGGAGGAGGAGGGAAAGGAAAGGGGGGGAAGGAGGAGGGACGGGAGAAAGGGAAGGGAATGGGGGAGGAGGAGGGGGGTCTGGGAGAGAGGGAGAGCGGGGGAGGACGAGAGGAGGGGAGAGACAGACGACAGACAGAGATAAAACGAAAATATGAATTGAAAAACAAAAGTTATCTAACAAAAGAAAGAGAAAGAGAAGAAAAAAACAAAAGACTAAATAAAAACCAGAATGGAAAATATAAAAAGAAGGCCAACTTCTACGTCTCGTAACTATTGTCTCTTATAGCTATTATCTCATAGCATTTATTGCCTATAACTCTGATCATAACTTTTATAACATTCCCCACTCCTTATTTTATCGTCTGTTGCTTGAAGTGTTTTTTAGGAGAATAAATCGCTCTTAAAAGGCTTAGCTAAATCCACTGTAATAATGTTTGTGTGTAAACGATCCAACTTATGAAATTTTGGCTAAATAAACATTAAAAAAGAAAATTGGTTTGGTTCCGTTTCCCCCCAAACAATATTTAAAGTAGACCTGAAATATTACCTTAAATCAGGGAGGCCTTTTCCTTAAATTTCCAGCATAAGGCTTTAAGGAAAGATCTAAACCTCAAAGCCTAAAAGAAGACTAAAATTTTAATCCTTAAGGGAGCATCTGAATCTTAAACTATAAGGAAGACTTCACTATAAACCTTAAGAGAGGACTTAAACCTTAAACCTCATAGGATGATTTGACCTTAAGGGAAAACTTAACCATCGACCTCTTAAACCTTAAAGGAAGACTTAAACCCTAAACTCTTAAACCTTAACCTTAACTTAAAGACAAAACCAGCCCAAGATGGCGTCGACCTCCTTAACCCTTAAACATTAAACTTTAGAAGAAAAAAAACTGTCATCGACCTCCTTAAACCCTAAATTCTTAAACTTTAAAACAAATCCAACATGACGTAAGCCTCTTTAAACCCTAAACCTTAAACCTTAAAGGAAGAGTTAATCCCTAAACCTTTAAACCTTAAACTTAACCAAACCCAATAAAGCGTCGACCACCTTAAACCTTACAGGTGAACTCAGTCCCCAAAACCTTAAACCTAAAACCTAAAAGCCAGCCCACCGCCGACCTCCTTAAAGCCCACTCCAGCTGAGGATTCCCAGAAGAGCCATAATTACGCCGGAGAGGTCATTAACTGCTCGTATTATAGCATTTTCATACCCCGGAGATCGCTTGCGGTGAGAACCTTCCTGAACTCTCAATGCACTCTGGATCCCGCCCACACGCCCACCGCGCCTGACACACACATATACACATACCCGGAAATGGGTGCGCCCACGAGACGGCAAGGGGGTGGGCTCGGGCTGGTCAGTAGGTGGGTTGGGAGAGAGGGAGTGAGTAGGAAGGTGGGTTGAGCTGGTTTGAGGGAGGTGGGCAGGTGGGTTAACTTGGGTGGGTGGGCGAGTGGGTTAGGCTGAGTTGGAAGGTGGGTAGGTTGATGGGCGGGCGAGTGGGTGGGCGAGGGGGCAAAGGAAGGTGACAGGGATGCGTCTGCTGTGTTGTTAAATGTTGAGTTGTATTTAAATTGTCGTAGTTTTTGGTCGTGTTTAATTTTAAGGAAGGCGCCGGTTTATGTAATATTTATTGTTATTTTCGAAATCCATTTAAGGAAACGATATCAAACGGTATTTTTATCACAATCAATGTATTTTCTCTCTCTCTCTCTCTCTCTCTCTCTCTCTCTCTCTCTCTCTCTCTCTCTCTCTCTCTCTCTCTCTCTCTCTCTCCCTCTCTCCCTCTCTCTCTCCCTCTCTCTCTCTCTCTCTCTCTCTCTCTCTCTCTCTCTCTCTCTCTCTCTCTCTCTCTCTCTCTCTCTCTCTCTCTCTCTCTCTCTCTCTCTCTTTCTTTCTCTTTCTCTCTCTTTCATGCAGATACACTAAAAATGGGAAAAATGTTCATACTGCATTTGCTTTGATCTCTATCCTGGAAAATGCATCTAGAATAGCAACAAAATTTTAATTCACATGAAGTATCCTTTCATTTAATTTTCCAATCTGAAGCAAGCGAAGCAGCATTCAGCTTTGGTTTTTGTTTTATATTTTGGTTTATATGT
>NC_061855.1:824037-826537 GCF_019202785.1 Penaeus chinensis
CCCACTCACGCCCATCGTCCATCTCGAGAGGGACGTCGAGAGGGACGTCGAGAGGGACGTCGAGAGGGACAGCCCATCTGCCGTGACGAAGACCTCGGGAAAGTTAGCAGTTGACTTGTTCCAAATACGTGGCGGCACTTCGGCGTCTCGTCTCCTCTCTCTCCCTGTGTCTGTGTCGCTGTGTCTGGCACTGTCTGTTTTTTCTTTTTCTCTCTTACATTCTCTTTCATTTTTTTTTCTCTCTATCCCCCTTCCCTCCCCTCTTCCTTCCTCCCTCTCCCTCCCTTCCTCTTCCTTCCTTCCTCTCCCTTCCCCTCCCTCCCTTCCTCTTCCTTCCTCCCTCTACCTCTCCCTTCCCCTCCCTCCCTTCCTCCCTCTACCTCTCCCTTCCCCTCCCTCCCTTCCTCTTCCTTCCTCCCTTTCCCTTCCTCTCCCTCCCCCCCCCTTCTCCCTTCCTCTTTCTCTCCCACTCCTTCCAAGCAAATTATTCTCACATCCGTGTTTCTCTTCCTTCCAGGTGAGAGGGTGAATCTGCCGCTGAGGTCGCGAGGTTAAGCGAGAGAAGCATTTAACAGTGAGTTCTTCTTCGTCTTCTTCTTCTTTTTCTTCGTCATTTTCTTCTTTGTCTTCTTCTTCTTCGTCTTCTTCTTCTTCTTTGTTTTTTTCTTCTTTGTCTTCGTCGTCTTTTTCTCCTTTGTCTTCTTCGTCTTTTCTTCTTTGTCTTCTTCTTCTTCGTCTTCTTCTTCTTCTTCTTCTTCTTCTTTGTCCTTTTCTTCTTTGTCTTCTTCTTCGTCGTCTTTTTCTTCTTTGTCTTCTTCTTCTTTGTCTTCTTCTTCGTCTTCTTCTTCTTCTTCTTCGTCTTCTTCTTCTTCGTCTTCTTCTTCTTCTTCTTCTTCTTCTTCTTCTTCTTCTTCGTCTTCGTCTTCTCCTTCGCCTTCTTCTTCTTCGTCTTCTTCTTCTTCGTCTTCTTTTTCTTCTTCGTCTTCGTCTTCTTCATCTTCTTCTTTGTCCTCTTCTTCTTTGTCTTCTTCTTCTTCTTCGTCTTTTCCTCCTTCTTCGTCTTCTTCTTCTTTTCTTCCTTTTCTTCTTCATATGCTGATGATTGTGTGATGATCAAATCAATATTCATTATGTTGATGATAGTTGTTGTAGTAGTAGTAGTAGTAGTAATAGTAATAATAGTAATTGTAGTAGTAGTAGTAATAGTAATAGTTGTAGCAGTAATAGTAGTAGTAGTAGTAATAGTAATAGTTGTAGCAGTAATAGTAGTAGTAGTAATGATAACAGTGATAATATTGGAAATAAACAATAATAACAATAATTATAAAAAAGAGCAGCGTCACCGCCAGCACTGAGACGAGAGGCGAGCGGCAGTCAAAAGGCGCGATCTGCGAGCCCAGGCTGGCCAGCCTACACATGCGCGGACTCCGTTCCCTCCGCCATGAATAATGTATGACATTTTCGTCCGAGAAAGCAATTTCTCTGGATGGAGATGTGCAGGGAATTTATTAAAAAAACAAAACAACAAAAAAAAAGGAAAAGAGAAGATTAAATACCGCTTTCGATTCTTTTTTTTTTCTTTTTTTGGGCGGGAAAAAAGGGGGGGGGGGGGTAGGCAGTGAGGTTGGTAATTCCGTCTCGATTAAAATGGAGTTATTATTTTCGTTGGGAAGTTTTATGATGAGACTAATGTCACTGGTTGATGAGTATTTTTTTTTTTTTTTCATTTTATCTAGCGCACGCATACACATCACAAACTCACACACGAACGCACATACAGCAACATCAGCAACATATCCGAACGCAATATCAATAGGAAGAATCTTTTTCTCACACATACGAGACAGATTTAAGTTACAAAGAAAGATACGGACATACATTCTCGCTCTCTCTATCTACTTATCTATTTATCTGTCTATCTATTTGTCTAACAATCTCTCTCTCTCTCTCACTCACTCACTCACTCACTCACTCACTCACTCACTCACTCACTCACTCACTCTCTCTCTCTCTCTCTCTCTCTCTCTCTCTCTCTCACTCACTCACTCACTCACTCTCTCTCTCTCTCTCTCTCTCTCTCTCTCTCTCTCTCTCTCTCTCTCTCTCTCTCTCTCTCTCAAACACTCAGTCGCACACCACACACTCCCCCCCCCCCCCCCCTCACACGTGCACGCTTCCTGTCTGGCGCCGGAAAGTAGTAGTAGGTCAGACGAAGAAGGCTGTAGGAGCGGCACACCATTGGCTATAAATTTTATTCAGATTTTATGGCGCCTTCTGAGATAGTGTCACGTGACTTGTGGCTCATCGTTAGCTTTGTTATTTATGTTATTATCACCATCATTATAATCACCATTCCCACTCACTTCATTATCATTATCACCATTATTATTGCTACTTATGATCATCATCATGAACTACTATTAACGCTACTGTTACCCTTATAACCAATCTCAATATTCCTAATCATTAGGAATTTCTATGGCATCTATACTCAGTGTTA
>NC_061855.1:839037-841537 GCF_019202785.1 Penaeus chinensis
GGTCTCGGCGCCGGTTAACATTCCTGGCTCGGTTTGGCACTGCTGGTGGAGTTTCATTCCTTAATCGGTTTGGCGCTGATATCCTGGCGTGTCACTCCTAATGCGATTTGGAATTGCTAACTCAGTTTGTTCATTCCTAGATCGGTTTGGCATTCCTAGCCCGGTGTGCCATTCCTAACGCGGTTTGGAATGGTTATTAGGATGTGCCATTCCTAATGCGGTTTGGCACTGGGAATGTGGTGTGACAATACTTACCTAGTGTGGCACAGTTAACGTGGTGTGTGCCAGTTCAAAGGCAGTCAGTCACTGATAGTACAGATGGAACAGTTGTGATATGGTTAAAGCACTGGCAAAGTATAGTGCCACTTTAAAATTGGGTGCCAATTATAACGTCCTCTGGGTGTTAGAGCGGCGGAGAAATGCTGCACAGTGCCAGGGGTAAGGAGGGAAAAGATGGATAGAGAAGGGGAAGGGCGAGGTGAGGGAGAGAGGGGGAAGGGGAGGGAAAGGGAGAGGGAGGAAAGAGAAGGAAAGGTAGAGGGGGTAGGGAGAGGGAGAGGGAAAGAGGGGGTAGGGGGGGAGGGAGAGGGAGAGGGGGTAGAGGAAAGGTGGGTAGAGAGGGGGAGGAGGGAATACTGTATGATTTATTATATTATCAATTTCTTTTCTCTCTATTTTTATTAACATCAGTTTATCTTTATCCATTTGATGAAGGAGACAGAGAGAAAAAATGACGTACATATAAAATCAGACTCCTTCTTTGCGAAGATTGGAATCCGTGGAAATCATACCGGCTTTTCCTTTCTTCAATCGTGCCTTTGCATAACATGGATTGCAACGCGAGCATGTCCATTTTTTCCCTCCTTTTTTTCTTTTTTTTCTTTTCTTTTTTTTTTTTTGCCTTTCATCCGAACGAAAAATGAAAGTGTTGCGTTTATCATTTCCAGAGTTCTTTCACTTCTATATAAGTCTCGACACTCTGCCAAGGTGCTCTGTCTCGCTATTAACATTACGTGGCATTTCACGCTCAAGTCTCGCTAAGAAAAGGCTTTATTTTCTGCGGGTCGATTGACATGACTGGACGATATGAATGTAAAAGAAAGAAGTGAAAAAAAGGGCGTTGGTATTCTCTCTATGTTTGTCTATTTCGTTTAGTCTGTGTGTGTGTGTGTTTCTCCCTCTCTCTCTCTCTCTCTCTCTCTCTCTCTCTCTCTCTCTCTCTCTCTCTCTCTCTCTCTCTCTCTCTCTCTCTCTCTTGCTCTTTCCTTTTTCTCCACTCTCCTTCCCTTTCTTTCTCATTCTCTCTCTTCCACGATTCTTCTTTCCCCTCCTTCTTCCCTCCCTCTCTCCCTACCTCCCTTCCTCCCTCCCTCTTTCCCTCTCCCTCCTCACCCTTCCCTTCCACCTGCGATTATGTAAACAACAAACAACTTCCCAAAGGGTGCATTACGCTCTCCCTTACAGCAGCATAAACAACACTAGAAAAAAACTGGACTGAATGAACCTCAACAATTTTCCGAAAAATTAATCACGAGAAGGTGAAGGGATTTAAGAGCATCACACAGCCTCCAGTTACATATTTTCGGTAACTTGAAGAGAGCGGGAGGGAGAAGGAGGGAGGGAAAGGGAAAGGGAGAGAGGGGAGTGTGGGGAGGGGGAGGGAGAAGGGGAGGGGGAGGGAGAAAGGGAGGGGGTGGGGGTGGGGGTGGGGGTGGGGGTGGGGGTAGAGGGAGAGGAGGAAGGGGCAGAGGGAGGGAGAGGGAAAGGGAGATGGGGGGGGGGGAGAGGGAGGGAGAAGGAGAAGGGGTGAGGGTAGAGGGAAAGGGGGAAGGGGCGAGGGGAAGGGGAGGGAAAGGTGGATAGAGAGAGGGGGAGGGGGAGGAGGGGGAGAGATTGGTCTCAATATATGCAGAATATCAATCTCACTTTCACTCGTCACTCTGAAGGCACGGATCGCCCACACACTCACACGCACATATACATACATACACTCTAATTCACTCATTCGCTTATACATTCAAGTACTTAAACGCACTCACTCACTTACTCACTCACTTGCTTACTTACTTACTTATACTTACTCTCTCTCTCTCTCTCTCTCTCTATCTATCTATCTATCTATCTATCTATCTCTCCCTCTCTCTCTCTCTCTCCTCTCTCCCTCTCTCCCTCTCTCTCATTCTCTCTCTCTCATTCTCTCTCTCATGCTCTCTCTCATTCTCTCTCTTTCCTCTCTCCTCTCTCTCTCTCTCTCTCTCTCTCTCTCTCTCTCTCTCTCTCTCTCTCTCTCTCTCTCTCTCTCTCTCTCTCTCTCTCCTCCCTCCCTCCCTCCCTCCCTCCCTCCCTCTCCCTCCCTCTCCCTATCTCTCCCCCCCCCCCCTCTCTCTCTCTCTCTCTCTCTCTCTCTCTCTCTCTCTCTCTCTCTCTCTCTCTCTCTCTCTCTCTCTCTCTCTCTCTCTCTCTCTCCATTCCCCATCTTCCTTTGCCTTTCATGGGAACT
>NC_061855.1:864037-884037 GCF_019202785.1 Penaeus chinensis
TCTCTCTTTCTTTCCCTCCCTCCCTCCCTCCATCCCTCTTTCTTTTTCCTCTTTTAATCAGTATCTTCGCTTAGTTCTTTTTTTAATGTTTTTTTTCTTTTTGCTCTTTTTCCACTGTTCTGCCCTTCCTCTCTTCCTTTTTTTTTTCCTCACTGTTTCTTCCCTCTGTCTTTCACCTTTCCTAAAATGGATGTCGAAGCACACAAGTTGAATACCTGTTTTATAAGAATTACTTAATTTACGTCAGTCTAAATTTGTTTAATCAATTAATTAATATGTGCTCTTTTACTTGTATATATTTATGTGACAGGCCGGGGTGTCTGACTTGAAAGCTTGAACCAAAGATATTTGTATGCTTGTAGTACACACGCACTCGCGCACCACAAGCGCACGCGCACGCACGCACACCAGAACAGGTACACTCTTATGTGCGCACGCAGCTTATACACAGAGCTCTTTTCATAAATACATGTGTATCGCTTCAAATACACGCTGATCCTTATACTCTTGTCCTTCGTAGCTGCTAAATAACATGTTTCTCCTCCGTGTCCCCAGATGGCGTCGTGGCGTTCGGTAGCGGTGCTGCTGGTGGCGGCCGCGGCGGCGACGGCGACGGAGGGCCCGGCCGAATCGGCGGTGGAGCGGCCGACGGCGGCGGCGGCGATGGCAGTAGCAGGTGCGGCAGACTTGGAGGACTTTGATAGCGAGTCCCAGATCTTGCTGGCGTCGGGGCGGCAGGGGGTGCCCAATGGGCGTGGCATGCTTTCCATGGCCTTCGATGCCATGAACCCGGTGCCCTATTTCATGGGCGGCCTGAGAGGCGTCCGGCACGTCATGAAGCAGAGGCTGGTTCCCCTCCGCGGCATGATGATGAACAACTTCCAAAGGAACCTTCCGAGGCCCGGGAATAGGTTTAGAGGTGGTGGCGGGAATAAGCATGCTCATGGCTTGGGTGGCAGAGGCTTCCGGGCCGGGGGCAAGAGGCCTCTCTCGTCTGGCCTGAGGGGGGGGAAAGGTGGCGGCTCCTCTAACGATTTCCTGCAGGGTTCCTTGAGGACCAACAAGGAACCCTCTACCTCCTTTACTTCTACTGACAATCCTTCCCTCTCTACCGACTTCGGGACGCTGAAGCCCGCCTCCATCGTGAGCGGGCAGAGGCCGTCCCCCGACGCCAGCACGCAGACGCCCTCCCCGATCTCCGACATCGGGACAACCAAAACTTTCGCGCAGACGACTTCCACGCCTGCCGTACTAACCAGCCTTCCTTCTCCTTCCTCTCTCTTGCCTGCTTCCAATGAGAAACAAGGAACGCGAGTCATCAACATACAGATTCCTAAAGAACTTCAGGATATCCCAATTCTGGAAATCAACATGAAGTCCAATGGGGACATCAGCATCGGCCCCGGCGGGATCAAGACGGATGCGGACGTCCCTCACACGCAGGCGTCCCATGACGCAGCCGACGTCCCCAGTACGGGCAACTCTTTCACTCAGGACTTCCGTAACGACGATTTAGACCTTGGTGCGGATAATGCAGGCACCTTCGACTATGATTCTGCATTTCCCAGCGCCCAGCAAGGTGTCGGCCAGATGGACACCAGCCTCCATACTTTCCCACCCGAGAGTACTGAGAGAGTCAATTCTATACAAGACATCCTTCGCATGCAGAAACTAGGGAATACTAACAATGCTTTTGGGAATGGGATGTTTGACGTCGCTCCCATGACACGCATGCAGCCCTTGCCACTTGGCAGTGAAAGCGGTCATACTAACAATCCTGTACTTAATAAAGATCCAAATTTACTTTCGAGACAAAATCTTTTATCAAACTTTCCATCAACTTTCCCTCAAGATCGAAATAATGTTAATCATATATACTTTGTCCCTTTTAACATGCAACCGTCTGTCCCAACATCAGGACCGACTGTAGAAAATAGGTCACAGACAATCCCTCCGCAAACAGAAATAAGTTCAGGCAAGAAAGATTCTCCCGTTTACTATATTGACATTACCCTTCCAGGAAAGAAAGGAGAACCCACTGTAAAGGCCAGCCGGATGAAGAGGAGTCTGCAGTACGATTTTGACGGCTGGTATCCCCTAGACGTCAGCAACCCGATGGCTGACGATCCTACGGTCGGGTACCAGCCTCCGCCACTCACGCAGGTCCACTTCAGCGCCGAACCGACGGCCAAGAAGCCCATGTACCCGGTGAGGCCTGAGAACCCGCCTGTGTTCGTCGTGCGGTCAGAGAAGGTACAGCCCGAGTACGACTCTGTTTACGGCACGGAGAACATCGAGTACTTCCACATCCATCCGCAGACCAACATCATTCGAGCCTTCCGGTCTCCGTCGCAGAGTGTCGGGGCGATTCGCTTCATGTCTGCTCCACAGTTCGGGGAAGGCGAGGAGCAGGCAGAGACTCCTGGCTCTCCGAAGACAAGCGGCTCAGAGGACCGGAACGCCACTGACAAGGAGCCAGGGTTTGCCGAGCGAGCAGACGACTTCGCGAAGGGAGAGGGAAGGATTCAGTTTCCAGAAGGAGCAGCATACGACGATAACTACGAGGACGACATGGATGGGGCGTTCTCGGAGATCCACCCGACGATGGTCAGAGGCCGACCTGGCCACATATTCCAATATTCTTCAGGGGACTATGAAGAAAGACCTAGCGTGATACGTCGACAGGATTATACAGGAAATCGAGAGATCGACAGGACGAGATCCAGAGTGGCTCTCTACGAGCTGTTGGGTAATCATAATCCGGAGTCCCAGATTGAAGAGGCCCCTTACCTAGGATCTGCCACAGATTCCGCGGGAGCATCAAACATCCGCAAAGTCCTGCCACCAACCTTTTTCAGAAACCTGCCCAACCGTCGCCCCAGCACCACAAGAACCAGCTCCGGCCAAACGGCCACAAGAAGAGGTGGGACCGACTACGACGAAGTCTCTCCGAGCTCGACCCGGTCGTGGTTCCTCATCGAAACGCGATCTGAGACACCAAACCGAAAGCGGGAGCCATCCATAGCCTCGTACATTCACCCCGAGACCCACACGAGTGATGAAAAGATCCACTACAAACCTTACGGGCCCGTCTCCTATGTCCCTAGAGGGGTGCAGAGAGGCGAACACATCCACAATCCTCACCTAGACGACCACATGAATTCCTACAAGCCCAGCACTAGTCTCACCGCCAACAGCCTCTCGGAACTTCTTCAGATATTCCGCTACACCCAAGTGACGGACTCGCCCAAGGTGAGGGGCGCCACTGATAACCCTGTGACCTTGAGGGAGTTCAGATACACTCGGCCGACCGAGGAGCCTCCGACAACCCCGTCGGCCTTCTTCCCGAGCAGTCTGAGGTACACCACGCCTCCAGCTCCTGCAGACGAGCCCTCGACAGAGACCGCGGTCACGGAGAAGGAGCACGGCAATTTCTTCGACGCCGTGGCTGACACGAATTCCCTCGACGGGTACCTCTTTTCAGACTCAGAGGCCAGTCCTGAGTACGCCCGCCCGCAGTTGCGCCCCAACGTCGTCATCATTGAGGGCAAGGACTCGCATAACTCAAAGGGCGTCGTCAGAGAGAGTTCGACGGTGAGGGTTGTCAGTTCCTCCTCCGCAACTTCTAGGCCCGCTCCGACTGCCGACAGTCTGCCCGAAAAGATAAACTTTGAGGATCTGGAAGTGATCTTCACTGGTTCCAAATCCTTGTCGTCGCCTCTTTATATCATTCACCAAGGTCATTCTAAGGTCAGAGTCTTTGGCATCAATTCCGCTGAAGATAAGTCTCAGGACGACTTTGATTTTAATGATCAGGTGATCTTCTCAACCTACAAACCTACGTCGTTGGAGAACACCACCTCCACCAGCTCTTCCACCTCCAACACTACCTCCTCCACCTCTACCACCACCTCCTCTACTCCCACTCACACCACTAGCACAACCACGTCCACCACCATGGATAGCACCACCGGAACCCCCCCTACTGCAACTACCACCCTTTCCACCCTTCCCACCCTTTCCACCCTTTCCACCCTTTCCACCACACCCTTTCTCGTAGATGAAGACACCACCACCGATGTAACCCCCACAGACACGACCCCCGAGCCCAGCACGCAGATGGTAACAGAATACGAGCTTTTACCCGTAGGCGACAATGACGAGTATGAATATTACTACTACGACGATGGCGTTCTTCACGACATGGCGGTCGGGGACGACTACCGCTCCGAGGGCGGCGTCAGGCCGACCCTCAAGCTGCCCAACCCCCCTCTGCCCCGCCCCAGTCGCGAAGCCCACGGATCGCCAGTCATTTCCTCTCCGCTTGACGCTCCGGGCTTAAGCGCCTACCCGAGCCCCGCGTCCTTCTCGTACCTCTTCCAGGAGCGGCTGCCGCACGTCGAACCCCTTCTGCCCCAGCAGGGGGAGAGTGGCGGCGCCCCAGCCCAGGCCCTTGCTAAGGACACCCTCAGTGTGCCCAGAGCAGTCTTCTTCACCAAGAGACAGCCCGGCAGCCAAAGCACCCGAGACGACGTCCAGATTTCGCACCCGTTCGAGTACCTCTCCGAGCTCTCCCACCTAGAGAAAGAGCTGAGGAAGCCCTTGCTAACGACGACGTCGCCCTCGGCTCACAGCCCTCCGCAGATGAAGAGAGTCACCTCAGGCCTAGCTGATGCGTGACTGCTGTTGTAGAAGGTTTGCTTATGTAAAATATGTATAACAAGTTAGCGATAGCACACAGGATTCTAGGAGGAAGATGATTTCCTGTAAGAGGAAGGACAGGCATGTGTGAGGGGAATGCTAGGACCTCCTTCATCATAGCAGGCTGTTGCATTATATTCACTGAAATCAAGCAGAAAGCATCAGGATTCTTATTTATTTCTTATGTTGGCCTTTCTGTTGGATACGAATCACAAAGCTGGAAACTAGGTTTTATCAAAATTTTTAAAAATTCTTTGTCAAACCTATCTCTAATATGCTTTTAAGCCTATGTTTAAAAAGTGTAAAAAGAGGTACATGTCATTCCAGAATCTTCACTGTGAGTGTCCTCTGTAATAGTTTTTCTTTCATGAAAGTGTTCTGTCAGCGTGTGACACTGCTAACCTGTTTACACATCAAATTCTTGTCATTCCCTGTAAATCAACAATAGGTTAAGTTCTTGTGTATTACTTTAGTAAAAAATGTAAACTTGACAATCAGGAGGCTATTATCCAGTGGTTAAAGAAAAAAGGTGAACGGAACAAACAAAAAAAAAATCTGATTTTCTCTCCATATAATCAATTCAGGAACGTTGTGCCTAATTCAGCAAATTTCAAAAATTTTCAGGAACTTAATCAATTTTGAGCTTGTAGATACTGTTGCAGCACAAAAATGAGCAGTCTTTCATCAGCACAAGAAGCCATCCACCTCATCCACTGGTAATTTCAATCGGTATCGACAGATTATCTATTTTTAATTAATTTGTTGACTGGCCTTTGTGTGTCTATATTTATGTTTTATTGGTTAACAATTTATTCTCAATGTCTACAGTGTAAGTTATAAGAAAATATGATTCTAATGAACCTCAAAACTGGTAGTCTTTATAATGTTAAGAAACTTCATTGTATTATCATGACATCCCTGTACTATATAAGGTCAGCACTGTTATTTATTCACATACTGATCTGATCCATACTGCAAAGTAAGTGTCCGAGTGATGTTAGATTGACAAAAAAACAAAAAGGAAACTTACATTTCCTTCCTTCCTTCTTCCTTGAGAGATACACACGTCTCAATTGTTCATATAAGTTCTCTTTTTCTATATGTGTTTCTCTTATTTTTCTTCCTTTGAATCCATTTTCCTCCGTCATTCCTTCAAGCTCGAAAATATTAAAAAAGAAAATAACATTGGGCCTTACCATTGGACCTGTGTTGTAGCATGTCCTTTGATCTGCCCAAGCTCAAGCAACCACACAATTCACTCAGAAAGCAGTGGTTGTTCGTAACTTCTCTGACAGCACACTCTGACATTATACCATTTACAAAACGGTATCTGAGCAGACTCAAAGGGAAAGCCATTAATGCTGTATAATTTGTACATACATCTCACTGTAGAAGTGTCTTTAAATATAACTAGGTTGAATGCCTTTCATCTTGATATCATAATTATAATAATAATTGATATTATTATTACTATTCCTATTATTATTATTATTATTATCATCATTATTATTATTAGAGTATCTTCTTTCTACTGAACATTTCATAACTTGTGTCCTTCACCTGTATATTAATATGTTACTGTTAGGTGTTTATTGTTAGTATAAATTTTATCCTGTTTACATAATGAAATAAACAGCCAATGATATATGACATTTCTTTTTCTCCTGAATATTTGTAGGACATACTCTCTATTCAGAAAGTTGTATTCATTAACAAAGAAGCATGGCTCACTTGAAATATTACTACAGGGGGCATTTGCTACTATACTATACTTTGTAGCTTGTTCCTTGTTCTTACAGAGTATAACATATTTTATCCTTGGATTTTTTAAATGTGTTAATTGACCTTTTGTATCCTATATATAATGTTCTGAATCATGTTTGAATAAAAACAATTACCTTTTACAGGTAGTATTATACATGCATAATTTTTTTTTTACTGTAGTCTATTTAATAATGTTTAGCAAGCACAAGAATAGACTATTGGTTATGGTTACAAAGCAAAATAAATGTGCCAGACATCAAAGGTCAAGTAGCACCTTAGGAAGGTGTAGTAATGAAAAGGGTAAAGTATGGCAGTGAAAGGGGCAAGGAGGGGTGAGGGTCGAGAGGGTGAGTAAATGGGCTAAGGTTGGGGATAACAAGGGTGATTAGATCAGTGTTTAGAGGAGGAAGTGTGGGATTCTGGAAGGGTGTCCAAAGGGTAAGGTAAGGATTAGCAAATGGTGAAAGGGGGCTTAAGGGCAATTAGATCACACTTTCCAGAGAAATATCAGGAGGGAGAGAATCCTTGGAAGGAAGTTGTTGTGACAAAGACTCACATGTGTATCAAGGTGAAAGCATGTTATCTTGGTTCATGAATAGATAATTCTGAATATCTTCAAGAGTTTCTGAAGTGGATTTGGTTGGGGGGTCAGAAATAAAAGTTTTCTTATGAATGGGAGATGAAGAGATAAGTATGTAAGGGGTAGAGCAAGAGGTAGGGGTGGAGGAGAGGTGTGTTAGTAGATAGGGTAGAACATTTAGATTGCCTGCTACAGGTAAAGCCAGGAGGGAGAGGGTAGGTGTCGGGGCAGTGGTAGAGATTGTGGTATCTGGATTTAGAACTGCAAAAGAATTTGATTTGGAGAGGAAGGGGGTCAAAGTGGAAACATAAGATGGAGGAGGAATAGATGCCGGGGGGTAAATATGGAAACATATTGGAAGGAAGGGGGAGGAGTGGAGTGAAAGCAGCACTGGAGTAGGGAGTAAGGGAAAAACCTCTTTTGATTACCCTTTTGGTCACAATACTTCATCATAATGCTATACTTGGGGGCTTGGCCCACAAGCCCTAACCAATAACTGTATTTTGAATAAACCGCTAATGACCTTAGATGTTGACATGGCACAAAGTGTTCAATAGAAAAATAAATACTGGTACTGTATTAAACATGCCTAAATGAATTCAATATCTGAGGAGATATTAACCCATTTTGCTGATTAAAGAGAAAAAAAAAGGATGTTCTGTTCCAGAAATGATAACAAAAATCATGGCATCCGTGGAAAAATAAAACCAGTACAGTACATTTTTAAAATATTTTACTGAAACAGAGAATGGGAATGATTTCTTAGGAAGTAGGAATCTTCACTGCTTGATATGCCTTTGCAACAAGGTGTTCTAGAATTTCTTTTCTAACTCTAGTTCTTCTCCTATAACTGCTTCACTGTAACATTACTGTAGCATGAAAATCCCACCATTTTAAAGGCAATGACATCAAAACACAAGACAGAAAATTACTGAATCAAATGTGATATCAAAATGCATCTTATTCTTTCTCAAATAAGCCAATGCCTTCATTGTGGGGGTAGGGGAGTCCTTCAACTTGAAAGAGTTGGTTCTCAAAACTGAAAGAAAATACTGTCCGATCTCTGTCCCTCGCGTTCCCTTCCCTGTGATTATCTTTCTTTCTTCATTCATTTATTTACTTATTCATTTATCTCTTAATTTACTTATTCTCCCTTTAGAGCTCCCATGAGTTCTCCTGAAGATTGCAGTTCTTTGACAATGTCCAGACCACCAATCAGGTCACCCTTCACATATACCTGTTGACAAAAGGGAAAAGAAGGTGTTGTAGCTGTCACATAGCTGTTTTTCATAAATAAGAAAACTTACAAAAGTAATATTCAAATGAAAATTTAAATGGGTCTATGGGAAGACATATAGTCTGAATAGCAACCAATTAAAAGCAATATAGTCTTTTGGTTAGGAAAGACTATAGGAAACTTTAGGAAACTTTAGAAGATTAAGAACAAGAACTAAAATATGAACACACCTGTGGATAAGTGGGCCAATTACTGTAGGTTTTCAGCCCTTGACGAACCTCCTCGTCAGTCAGAATATCAAATGTTTCATAAGACAGTCTGCAAAATATGAGTTTGTATTAAAACATATTCTAAAGAAAATAAAAAGAATGTTCATAATGAGAGTTGAGA
The DNA here is from genome assembly GCF_019202785.1 of Penaeus chinensis. NCBI lineage: Eukaryota > Metazoa > Arthropoda > Malacostraca > Decapoda > Penaeidae > Penaeus > Penaeus chinensis. The sequence continues at coordinate 872,710 of NC_061855.1, forward strand.
TCTGACCACTTATCTAATACTATCAATTAATATATACATTTTCCCAGTTTCTATTACTGAAATATACAAAGGCAAATATTTGAAGTTGGAAATGCCTTTTACGCACATAACCTCAACACAGATGTTAAGTAAAATTATGATAGACTCATGAGCAACACAAGGGACTGTTGTAATCTTAATTGCTCAGGACAAGTTGAAGATTAAAAGTCCAAAATAAGGTTTCTTCTAATTGCACATGGCTTTCACCTCATATTGAGATTTTAGGATTAAATGAAACAATCATACATCAGAGGTCATTATCATGAATTTTCCAATACCTGTAATGACTTTAATCTTAGTGTGATTGCCCACATTTCAAGAAAGTTGTAAAGGTATTCCAAAATCCTCCAAAAGAAATTCTATGAAATCCCCAAAACTAATGCAGAAAAAGGATTTAGATATGTTACGAAAGTCCTACGCAATTACAAGAGGTATAATGACATTCTAAGAAAGGTCTGCAAGAAAATCATAAAAACATTCTAATAAAATACTACAGGTACATATTCTCTTAAAGACCCAAGAGGCATTCTACCAAAGTTCATCAGGCAACTGCAGAAAGCCCAGCCTCGTCTCCAACGTGCTCTGGCTACTTACCCTGTCTCGTTCAGAATTCCAATGATGGTGCGCGAGAAACCACATCGTGGCTCCTCCCGATTTCCCTTCATGAAGACCATTAACGGTGCCTTGTTGATCAGTTCCTTGAGCCTGAGAGGGCAAGGGATGATAATCAGCTCAAAGAAAGAACACTCAAAATCATGTTACATATAATGCAAGACCAGGTGAAAATATATGAAGCAGAAAAGGAACAAGAGGAAAAAGAATGTGAAGGGACTAGAATAACAAAAGTATAAACAAGGAAAGAGAATTGAGAGAGAGAGAGAGAGAGAGAGAGAGAGAGAGAGAGAGAGAGAGAGAGAGAGAGAGAGAGAGAGAGAGAGAGAGAGAGAGAGAGAGAGAGAGAGAGTGGGAGAGAGTGGGAGAGAGTGGGAGAGAGTGGGAGAGAGTGGGAGAGAGTGGGAGAGAGTGGGAGAGAGTGGGAGAGAGTGGGAGAGAGTGGGAGAGAGTGGGAGAGAGAGGGAGAGAGAGAAAGAATGTGGGGAGGGGGCCTCAGTCACACGTGACTTACCTGTCATCCAATTTCTTCTTCTTGGGCAGCATCGGCTCTAGTTCTCCCGAGGCATCCATCTCCTTAAGGATGTCCAATCCACCCACCAGCTCACTATCAATGTACAGCTACCAGGACACAAAGTACTTTGAATTAGCCCTTGAGAATGGGTCATCTCTAGAATTAATTTCTTTCTTTGAAAAAAACACACACACACACACACACACACACACACACACACACACACACACACACACACACACACACACACACACACACACACACACACACACACACTTTCTCACTCACTCACTCTCACTCACACTCACACACTCACACACCCTCACTCTCACACACTCACATTCTCATACTAACACACTCTCACACTCACACTCTCACACTTACACACTCTCACACTCACACACTCTCACACACTCTCACACACTCTCACACACTCACACTCACTCACCCACTTACCCTCTTAAAAGACACAAAAGCAAATGAAACCAAAGAAGTTGCGCACTCACCTGAGGATAGGTTGGCCAGTTGGAAAAGGTTTTGAGACCTTGTCGCACTTCCTCATCCGTGAGAATGTCAAAACTGCCGTAATCTGCTTCATATTTGTTCAGGAGTTCTATGGTTGTGCGGCTAAATCCTACAAACAAGAATAATAACAGATAATAATAATGAATATCAATTACAATATAATATAATTTCATGATATAAATACGAACATAAATAACAAAAAAGAAAAAAAGATAAAAAAGAAAAATAATAAAAGAAAAGGGAAGAAGATGAAGGAAAGAAAAAGGAAAAGAAATGAAGGGAAGAAAAGAGAAAATGAAAATATAAAATGAAAGGAAGAAGCAATATTCTCTTCCCCAGAAGAAGACATAAAACATAAAAAATGATGAAGAAGAAAATAGTAATGAAAGACAAAAGTACAGAAAGTAACAAACAAATAAACACAAACACAAAAGAAAAAGAAAGAATGAAGACTTAAAATCCAATCAAATATGCTCAACGGCAGACACAACACACCGCATCGTGGATTGTCGGGAGAGCCCTTCATGAACAGCATGCACTTGGCAGACGAGATGATGTTCTTGAGGCGTGTGTTGAGGTCCACAGGAGGCGCACTCGGGGCAGTGGATACTAGAGACGTCTTCGCGGCCTGTAAAAGATATAATAATACATTGTATTATATCTGTTTTAATCACCATGGAGTCAATCACTCATCTCACTTGGCTCACCTGCTTACTCTTATCTATCTATATTGTTATTAGTATTGATATTAACATAATAATTATAATGTCAAAAAAACAAAGATTGAAAACTTAAGAAAAGGGGAAATCAGAGCAGGACACATTTTCGCATATGACTGAAAATGCATTAAAACACTGACCTGCGTTTTTACTTTTGTCGTTAGATCAGCTGCTTTGGCCCCGTCTATTCTGTCAACCAATTGACCCCCTCGCAGCAATATGAAAGTGGGTACGGCTGAAACGCTGAACTTTAGACTAACTTCAGATAGGTCCTCTGCCGCTAAAAGGCCAAATGTCACATCCTGGATAAGAGGAAAATGAAAATCTTTTTTGGCTTAGGAAAATAAAGAGAAATATGAGAATAAAAATGAAAATAATAATAAAGAAAGAACTGGATTTGAGGAACATATGATATACCTCAAGACAAAGTAGCACATGGTAAATGTGAGAATCCCACACAATCATTCAGCAATATCAAAAGAACATGTTGCTCACATTTTACTAAAACATCATTCAAAAACATGAAGATGCCTGAAAAATGAAATTACATTTCCCAAGAATTCATTACTTTACTGTGATAGAGAATGCATTCAGAATCTTTAATACATCAGTCATAACAGTAATTTTCCTGCCTTCCTGAGCAGGGATGGCAGCAGCACCTGGGTGGAAGAGGCTCAAGGACAAATAGCCCAAGAACATGGTAAAGTATTTATAAGGACATTGTTTGTAGTTAACTAATGCATCATGCATAACAGTTTCAAATTATAACTAAAATAGTCAATGGATTAAGGCATCTATGAAGCACAAAAAGTGACTGTTACAATAACTAGACTTGAATTATCATGTAGGGACTTAGGATCCTCATTTACATTGAAAATAGAATACTTCCTAGATACATTAGGAATAAAAACATCAAACACACTTCACTAACCTATAATAAATACAAGCAATACAAACAAAGTTTAAATAATTGCTCAGTACCTGCCACAAATAATATGTATCAATTCACAAAAGCTAAAGAAAATTAAAATCCCCATTAAGTAAGAACTGGTACATTTTATTACATTTTACACAAACCTTAATCTCAGGTAATTTGCATAATTCTTTGATGACATCATTCATCTGTTCGCACTGTGGGGCCCAGTCTGCCATGAAATGAAGCACTGACAAGGCATTGCTCCTGAAAAAGGAATTTAAATTTAGAGAGAATCTGTTATAGCAATTACAGTTACCAAGTCTTTCACACATCTAACTCAATGATGCTAGTAAAACATTAAAAAAGCGAATGCTTCTTTCAGATCACATGAGTGTTACCTTCCAACTTTTGTATTAAATTGGTATACTGAACCCAATGACAACAAAGGGCATCAACAAATGCCATGGTGAGGGCGGCCCAGAATGACAACTAGCACCTATGCACGATAATGGTGCTGCCCTGTTCTGCCTGCTTTGGAGGTGTGGGGTTACTGAGCTGGTGTTACAAGCCTAAATCCTCCTTTTATTAATGCCTTCATTGAAGAGCAATAACAGGCTAGTTCATGATCAAAGACAGTGTGTAGAAAAGAAATCATCCCTGCATTTTTAATCCTTAAGGTGTTCAGACAACCTTGATATTACCCTTGTGCAGCCAAAGGTCTACTTTGATTATTTTGTCTCACAAAAGTTTCAAGTAAGGCCATATTCGAACTAAGAGGTTTGAAGTAAAAGTTTTCCTTAGACAAAGTTGTTTCTCTACTAACTTATTATGCAGATTTGTCCAGCACTCATAATTGTCCTATAATGATAGCCACAAAGATATTCTCTATAGTCTTGCCAGAAATTCTGCAATGCGTGAAAATAATTTGAAAACTATCATTCTGTATACATTAAAAAAAATTCCTTGCACACTGGATGAACCCGGAGGTCTTCTAGTTCTTATGCTGTCATATGATCAACCATAATTATCTTATTTATAATTATGTGTTTTATCTAATTTATATTATAATAGTAATGTATCCCCCTCACTATATATCTCGTATGCGTACGTAACCCTTATGTAAACATTCGTGCTGTACACTCCTCCAGAAAATACTCGGTCGCTCAGTAGATTTCCGTGTTTTATTTATCTTTTTCCCTCAAATGGAGCAATAAAACAACATCTAAAACATGGTGGCAGTTGTACTCCGTCTCCAAACATAGACAAACAGGGGAAAGAGGTAATAACAAGCTGGAGATACCGAAATATGGGCATTAAAATACGAGAGGTTAGCGACCAACCAGCAAAGAGACTAGTGCCAAGTCGCGCCGATATCACAAAAGATTCACTTTCGGTAAAGAAATCAAGACAAATAAGACTGAAATATATAAAAGCATGCGGAAGTGATTTACAGTTCGCTTAGGTGCACCTTAATACTCTTAATACTCGCACTGACACGTCAGCCACGAAAATGGCCGGCGCCGAACATTGCCGTCACTCGCCAAGAATGAATTGGAAAACTAGCGATTCTTATGACGCACTTATGACTTTCAAAAAACGTTGTATCACATACTTCAAAGTTATGAAGATACCAAGAGAAGATCAGGCAGACCATATCATTCTGTACGCAGATATTCCCGGAGAGGAAATGGTAGAGGCAAGCAATTTGACTGAACAAGATATGAAAGACCCTGACAAAATTTGGGATTCTTTTCAGACTCGGCTAAAACCTAAGACTAATAAATATGTTGAAAGACTCCGCTTACGAAGATTCTTTCAGAGAGAAAATGAATCTAGTGATGAGTTCTTAAACAGGTGTGAAGCTCAAGCTAAGAGATGCAAATTTACTGAGACAGAACACGAACCAAGAGTTATTGAGCAATTCATGCATGGAATCTATAATAAAGATTTGCAAAGAAGCCTTATTATAGAAGGTGAAGACATAAAGTTGAGCAAAGCCACTGACGTTGCCAGATCTTTTGAAGCCATTGACTTTATCAGATCTTTTAAAGCAAACATAAGAGATAAGCGAGACTTGAGAGCCAAAATAGTAAATTATGAATTAAATGTTGATGCTTTAGGATACCAAAATTTTGCACAGGCATCAAAACCATGCAACAAATGTGGGCGAGCACACAATAAATACTCCCCACAATCCTGCCCAGCATATGGTGCTAGGTGCAATATGTGTGGCAAGATGAACCACTGGCAAAAAATGTGTCTGTCAATACCAGAAAATAAGAAAAAAACATACAAGAGTAAGAGCCCAGGCCAAAGTCAATATGCCGGAAATAAAGTCCATAGGAACTTCAACAGTGACAAGTCCAAGAAAGCTAACAGAACATCTGCAGTGTATGAGTTCAGCCAAGATGACCCCAATGAGGATTATTTCACAGTAAGTTCTTTTAGAGTTGCATAGGTGTCAAAAAGTAATGATAGTGAAGCGCTATGATCTATCAAAGTCAGTACCCCCAGCAACAAGACTGGCTCAATGACAGTCAAAGTCCATACAAGGGCCGGAGCAAACCTGCTTCCGATAAGAGCATTTCGAACTATGTGCCCAGATTTATTAGATGCTTATGGGAAGCCGAAAACCTGTCTGAGCAACAACTGTCGAAAAATTTTGGTTGCAATGAACAATATGAAACTCAGGCATTTTGGGTCTATCAAATTAAAGTGCACATTTGACAAGTCAAACTGGATCGATACAGACTTCTACATTCTGGACCAAGAAGTTGGACCATATATTTTGGGCCTGCCAAGCCTAAGAGCCCTAGGCATGGTCACAATTCATGAGACGTGGATGTAACCCCAAACAACCATGGCCATCCAGCCGGTGGATGAGTTAATGAAATCATACCCAGATCAATTTGCTAACACTGGAAATTTTCAGGGGAAATACCAAGAGAGAAACCAGTTGTCCTTGCACCAAGAACATTTCCTATTCATAAAAAGGAAGAACTTCAAAATCAGCGTGAAGAATTGGAAAAAATAGGAGTTATCAAAAAGGTGTTGGAACCTACAGATTGGGTCAACAGCATGGTTTGGACTATGAAGTAAGATAGCAGTCGATGTGTATGTTTAGATCCAAAAGACTTGAACAAAGCTATGAAGAGAAGCCATCACAAGTTTGCAGATTCCAGATTTTTCAGCAAATTTGATGCAAAAAATGGCTATTGGTCAGTCAAGCTTGATGCTACCAGTTCATTTCCTACTACATTTAGCACTCCTTTTGGCCACTGCAGATATTTCAGAATGCTTTTTGGTCTGGTTATTTTTCAGCAAAAAATGAATCAGATCCTCAAAAACTGTCCTCATCCATTGGCATTGCTGATGATGTAGTCTGTAGTTTGGGAAAACTGAAGAGAAGCACAACATAAATCTGCATAACCTCTTCAAAAAGATAGCCAAGCAGCAAGGATTAACTGTCAGCACTGCAAAGTGCATGATCAAGCAGGAACAAGTGAAATTCTTCGGCACTGTTTACGACAAGGAAGGCTCTCACCCAGATCCAGACAAGGTATCTGCAATTATAGCACTGCTGAGCCTAACAAATGTTACAGAGCTGCAACAATTTTTGGGAATGGTCACCTATATATTGCCATTTATTCCAAACCTGGCTGATGAAATTGCACTACTTAGAATAAAAAAGAAAAGAAAAAAAAAGGGGGGGGGGAGACTTTACATGGTCATCACACCACAAGAATATTCAGTGCACAGATGCAACACAGGCACATTTCAGTCAAAATAAACCAACAGTCAACATAAGTAGGGTATTGGTCCTGCAATAGTGCAAGATGACAAGCCTATCACCTATGCATCCAAGTCTCTGTCTGAAACAGAGCAACACTATGCCAATATCGAGAGGGAACTACTTGTACTGGTGTTTGGATGTGAAAGATTTCACATTTATGTATATGGCAAAGCATTGTTGAGCAGGTGGAGAATGACCACAAACCACTAGAAATGATTCAGCTAAAGAATCCGACAGCCACACCACTCAGACTGTAGCCAGGTAAAGATCTCTTCATAGCAGATGGTCTGTCACATTTGCCATCAACAGACAACCAATATATTGGTCTAGACCTACAAATCAACTTTGTTACGTTCAGCAACAAGAAACTAGACAAACTTGCACAGGAAAACTCAAGATACGTCCCCCTACATGGACTGAAAGAAGTCATTATCTATGGATGGCCAGAGAAGATGAAAGATCTACCAAGAATGTTACAACCATACTGGTCCGTCGGAGGTGAGTTATCTATTGAAGATGAGCTAGTGATAAGTGGCAGCAGAGTCATAATTCCAGCATCCATACATCCATGAAGGACACCAAGGCATCATGAAATGTCAACTTTGAGACAAAAACTGTGTATAGTGTACTTCAATCAACAAGGACATTGAAGACAGTCCAGTAGTGTTCCATGTGCCAAGAAATGTCAAGGTCACAAACAAAGGAAACCCTCATCTCACATGAACTTCCTACACAACCATTGCAATATATTGGAACAGATCACAAGCACAGCTGTGATCAAGGCATTAAAGAACTTGTTTTCTGAGTATGGAGTTCCCAAAAAAGTCTACAGTGATAATGGACGCCAATACAGCTCAGAATTTGCAACCTTTGCTTCGAACTGGGAGTTTGAACTTATAACAAGCTAACCCCACTATTCTCAATAAGGATTCTTTGAAAGATTCATCCAGACTGTCAAAAATGCCATCAACATGACAAAACAAAGCAACAAGGATCCAGTGCCACACCACTGGATAGCAAGCTGCCAAACCCACCAGAGCTTCTAAATGGGAGGAAGATGAAGAGTAACTTACCCCTCCACCTGCCTACAAAGGAAGGGCAGAAACAAGAAATCTACAAAAACTTCAAGAGGAAGCAAGACACAGAAGCAGTATTATGACCAAGGGGCAAAAGACCAACAAGCATTCCAACTAAAATGTTCAAGACCACATAATTGGAAGATGGACACCCACTACAGTCGTTGAGAAATCCCAAGAACCTTGATTGTATATAGTTGAGACACAAAATGGAGGTATCTTACGAAGAAACAGACGACACATCAGGCAGATGCCATAGCCCAAGCATGCACTTCCAGGTGAAGACTATGCAGAAGAGACTACTGAAATTACACTAAATATGGATAACAATGAAGATCATGTGAGCAAGGCTCCTAAAGTAGTGCCTCAAGAACAAGATGTGGCCATATCATCAAGAAGCCTAATAGACTGAACTTGTAATCTGTTTCATTCTCTACAGTGTATAAGTGAAGTGTTTAATAGTGTTAAGGAAAGTGCTATCATAATGGCCAGTATGCTAACCTGATTCTCAAAACAAGGTGCTATTTTCCTACCAGATTCTTTTTGAAATTTACTGAAAAAGGTGCTAATTCTTGTTTTACATGTCTGTGAACTACAAAGCATTCTCAGGTGCAAGCTCAGTTACCCAAATTTAGAAGCTCAATGAATGTCAAGCTACATTTTTGATACACTTCAGATTCTATTTTTGTAACTACCAGATACTTTATATCTCATATATGATAAGAATCTAACCCCATTTCCTTTTGTTTTTGAAAAAGAGGGATGTCATATGATCAACCATAATTATGTGTTTTATGTACTAAAAAATATAATACTAGTAATGTATCCCTTTATATATATTGCATGTATACATAACCCTTATGTAAACATTAGTGCTGTACACTCCTCCAGAATATACTCATGTAGCTCAGCACAGTTCTGTGTTTTAGTCACCTTTTCCCCTCAAATGGAGCAACAAAACCACATATAAAACATATGCTAATCTGCTACACCAGCAACAGCCAACAAAGAGCCAGTAATGGAGCTTTGGTGACTAGCATTACATAATGCACTCATACTTTTGATAACTATGAAAAAAATCCAAGATCTCAGAAATAAAAATAATTGGATAAAAACAACATATATAAAAACATGTGCCCAGCATTGCAAGTGCCTCCAAACCTCTCTAAAGTACATCACTGAAGTCAACAACTTCCTCTGCATATACTTCGGCAGGAAAAAGCTTGGACCAGGTCCTTATTCTGTAATATGCCTCTTGAGTGTATCATTAATGTACATCCAGTATTATTACAGTATATCTTATCCAAAACAAAATCTTAATGATACAATAACCAGCTCTGAACTGCCTTAAACAGTGAACTTCTCAAGATCCTAAACAAGAAACAATAAGAAACCATCCTTCCTTACTATTGGCCTGTCAATCTATGGTAGTTTTTCATTGGTTATCCTCCAAAGATGAACATGAATGTCCAGGAGCCTTTTTCCCCTCTGAAAGATGATTCTTTTCTAAAGAAAAACATTAGTTTAAATAAAAATGCATTAGTTATTTGTTTACCAAGAATTGATGAAAGATGAAAGAGCTGCTGCAAGTTGTCATATTTGGACAGTATATGTCATAGCTGTAGTCTCATAGATTTTATATTTCAATTCCTTATATTGTCAATCATGAAATTTAAATGGTCATACACTAAAACTAGACTGCCCTCCCTGGTGAATTATCAAATAAGGAGTCAAAATATGTATGGTGGAGCTTTGTTATCTTTTGCTGGAGGCTGAAGCATAGAGCTCACCTGGGGGCAGGACTAATATGATAATTTTTCTTAAAACTGTTTTTTTTTTTTTTTTTTTTACATATAAATATTTTGAACTCCTTACATCTTATTTCACAATGATTCCTATCAATGAGCCCCTAGTAGTACAGAAGGGCAAGAACTATAACAAGAAAATTGCAAGGTAAAATATGAAGAATAAAAGAGAGAGAGAGAGAGAGAGAGAGAGAGAGAGAGAGAGAGAGAGAGAGAGAGAGAGAGAGAGAGAGAGAGAGAGAGAGAGAGAGAGAGAGAGAGAGAGAGAGAGAGAGAGAGAGAGAGAGAGAGACTGAGAGACTGAGAGAGAGAGAGAGACTGAAAGATAAATAGATAAATAGATAAATAGATAAATAGATAAACAGATACATAGATACATACATACATATACATACATACTGTCCCCACCATGAAAGTCAACGGACCCCTGCGCCAACTTTCAAAAAAGTCTTTGGGAATCAATCCCATCGCATGGTAAAAATCTACAGGATTTCACATGATCCAGATCCCCCATGGTAATCATACAATGGGTCCTAACCAATAAACCAACCTAACCTTAACCCTTCGGGATTTATACACTACGATCTATATATTCCCTAGCCAGGGGGTTCTGCCCCCTGGACCTCCATGCTAATATATACACCTATATCCTCTGGATCCCATAGTAATATACAAGCCTAGCCAGGGAGCTATTCCCCCTGGACCCCCATGGCTTTAAGAAAACACGATCTATATATTCCCTAGTCAGCCCCCTGAACCCCCTGGGTAAAACCTCATACCTTTATACAGCAAAACCCCAAACTTTTCTTAACTTCCATCTATGGTCAGAATTCCTTGGTTTCTAATAACTTTTTTAGGCATTTTGAGCACTTGATGGCCTCAAATATCAGACTGAAATAGATACTAATGTCAATTTGTTCTGTATATCCATCATATGGCTTTAAAATGACCCGGAATCGACACAACGTGCTTAAAATGAAACATTTCTCACCGATGTTTCTCAACGAATGGTGTCGCACAGCCTGTCAAATCTCCCAGTGGCAAAACACACATGCGCAGAACAAAATAGTGTAAATAATTATCAAAACATCAAAAAAAAGTAAAATAAAAGTAAAAGAATTCATTAAATATGTAAATTTGAAAAAAATAGACTAGTAATTACAAAATAATTGTTCTCACAATCACATAGTACTACATGGACTACTTGACAGATCGCAGTAATGAGTTACGCCTCACATTGGTTTTGGTCCTCGCAGTGCCATGCAGGGCCTATTTTCATCATTTCCTAATAAATAAGAGGCCACTGCAGATTTACCTGTAATGCTTCCT
>NC_061855.1:889037-901537 GCF_019202785.1 Penaeus chinensis
TAACACAAAATATACCAGAACAAAAGATTTGCTGCCTAGCAATATTTTTTTTCTTTTGATATATTGCCAATGGTAGGCTTAAAACAACTTTTTGTTACTTTTAGAATTGATTATTTAATTGGCAATATAATCAGTCACAAATTATTATACAGAAAATACAATACAATGTATATAAAAAAAATATATATATAAAAAAAGTTTTAATGCTATCAGTATTGTCTAAATATTTTTTTTTATATACCTTCCTACCCCCTTCCCCAAAAAAAGAAAAAAGAAAAATAGATGCCAAACTTTCACATATCCTTCATATTCGAGAAAGATAAAGACCTTTTAATGCACACTTAAAATATTTACAAAGCATCTTGGGAGATGATCATGTGATGTTGGAGCCAAAGTAAAAAGAAAAAGAATAGAAAAGAAAAGGTTTACATAAAAAGCAAGGGAAGAAAAAAGTTTACATTCTGTCACCAACACAATTCTTCCTTTTTTGCACCAACTGCACTTGAGTGAATGAATTAGAATATCAATTTTGGACTGCATAGTCATTTGTGGAAATAGAAAAACTTGGCTTTACCTCAAAAGTCTGTAGGACTCTATCACTACTGTGCTACTATACAAGCATCTACTGATCTCCACTGAAAAAAGAAAAGACCAAAAAATGCCTTTACGTCCAGTGTACATCCCACGACTGGAAAAAGGACTCTGGCAGCAGACTTCCATTTAAACTCTTTACACAGTATTTAAAATCCAGTCCCTATCACAACATAAAAATGCCTTTTACCTGCAACACTGGCAAAAGAAATGTTGCATGTTATGCTATCCTTATCTACTATACTGTACAGCATACTGCACTATCAATGTGACTGCAGTGTTGACATTCAATGGCATCTTGTTATATTGCTCTCCCTCAGGGAAACTATGAACACTTACAACATTTTCATATAAATGGGTGAATGATGTAACAGTTGGCATGAAAAACAGAAATGCATGACTTACAATGGTGTTCTTATTTTTTGGGGGAAAAATGTACAATAATAATAGAGAATAAAAAATAAGTCTTTTCTTTTACATAAAGTTATTCCTCCAGTTGAATTCTTTATAAAGCAGGGAATTTCAAAGATTGTTACCAACCAGCATTTGTTGAGTGCAAGGAAAGCTTACACATATACTTCTGAATATGTTACAGAACATATGAATAAAACACCTTAAAAAAGGTAAAACAAAATAAAAATTAAAAGGAAAATGGTCCCTCCTCCAAAGCATTAATCATAAAGAATGATTCAGCAGGACATTAAGCCTTTCAAAAACTACTGTTTTCCATTCAAAGTTTTGTTACAACACATTTCACTATCTTCTTAGAGACATTTCTTGCAACTTGCAATAAACTTGGACCTTCTCCCTGCATACCCTCTCAAAACCTGAGTTAAGAAGTTGCATTTTGCTGTTTTATCAAAAAACAAAAAAACACATTGACAAAAGTATTACTTTTCTCCATTCCATTCATCACTCACATTATCAATAATTTACAACATTTTACTTTACTTTTTCTATGTCTTATAAATTACGTAATAACTTTTTTTTTTCTTTAAAGTATCCATTCATTTTTTCTTTTTACCCTATTTTCTGTAATACATATAACTTAAAGAGTTCTTTCCTTATTGACAAATTCCTATTTCATTAAATTTATATTTTATGTAATTATTTCCTTTATCATCATTTTCTTTTTTTGCCTACACTTATCCACTATTAAACACTTATTTTGTCTTTATTTTGTCTTTTACATGACAGTTTGTCATTTCTTTATTCCCACAGGAAACCTCAAGCAACCACAAACAAAAATCAAGTACAGGTTTCTAACCGTTTTCAAAGTCACCTAAATCACTACCATTATCCTTATTCATTTTTCAACTCACCTATACATGTGTGTATTTTTGTGCATGTGTGTCACTTAATATACAATTACACACAACAAACATGCACAGATGCACATACATACATATCACATACACGTCATACCTTTGTGCAAAGTTCTGAGCTGTCCACATCTCTAAAAACCTTATTCTCAGAAGAATTTTGAAATTCCAATGAAGATCAATATAATCACAAAATAAAGAAATTGAAGAACTGCTGGAAGGATAATGAATTTATCTATTCTATACTTCATGTAATATTCAAGCATAACACCATTATTTTTCCTGTAATCACAAATTAATAATGGAGACCCTGTTTCTAAAAAGATCAGATCTGCCCTAAATTTAACCACATGCCACCAGGGAAAATGAATAAAAAAAGGAAAATGCAGTGCTCATTTTTTTTATTTTTGTGAAATGTCTCTGCTAGTGCTTAGCCACAAATGAGTCAATTAGTAGACCTTGTGACCTTACCTAATTTCACCATTCCATGAATTGGTCGGAAAAATGTATTTTTTACTAATGCTATGAAGATCGATGGTGTTATTTTCATTATAGAAATTATAATTGCAATAATGCCATAAACATTAGTAACAGCAAACTGAGATAATGTAAAATATCTTTGTAAATCAAGGAAAAGGGTAAATGGGCGAGACAGGCAGTACTCGTAATTGGCTCATTGGTGACTTAGTACAAGTGAAGCCATCTATGTGTAAAAATATATATATAAATATATCATACATACACACAGAACACACATACACACACACACAACACACACATACACACAACACACACATACACACATCACACACACACACACACACACACACACACACACACACACACACACACACAACACATATACATATATACATATATACATATATATTTATACATATATATATACATATATATATATATATATATATATATATATATTATATATTTATATATATATACATATTATATATATTTATATATATATATATATATATACATATTATATATTTATATATATATATACACATATTATATATTTATATATATATATACACATATTATATATTTAAATATATATATACATACTATATATATATATATATATATATATAACATATTTATATATATATATATATATATATATAAACATATTTTATATATATATATATAACATATTTATATATATATATATATATATATATATATATATATATATATATATATATATATATATATATATATATATATATATATATATATATATATATATATATATATATATATATATATATATATATATATATATATATATATATATATATATATATATATATATATATAAATATATATATATAAATAAATATTATATATATATATATATATATATACATATATATATATATATATATATATTATATACATATATATTATATATACATATTATATATATATTATATATACATATTATATATATATTATATATATATATATATATATATATATATATATATATATATATATATATATACATTATATTCATTATATACATTTTATACATTATATACATTATATATATATATATATATATATATATATATATATATATATATATATATATATATATATTTAACTGGTTTCGATTATTTATATAATCAAAACCATATATATAAAAAAATATATATATACATTATATATATATATATATATATATATATATATATATATATATATTTTATACATATAACATACACATTACATAAATATTAAATATTACATATATATATATTATATATATATATATATATCATATCATATTATATATTATATATTACGTATATATAATATATCATATATCATATATATATATATATATATATATATATATATATATATATATATGTATTATATATATCATACATAATATATAATATATAGTATATAATATATAATATATCATATATGCATATTACATATCATATATGCATATTATATATTATCTATACATATTATAAATTATATATACATATTATTTATATATATATATATATATATATATATATATATATATACACATTAAATATATAAGCTTTTTAAGATTTTAAAAAATATTTCACAATTTCTTTTCCAGTAAGAGTGAAAAAATGTTGCACACATAAACATACCATTTTGACAAATAAAATTCGTAGAGCTTGACCGGGCACCTTAGAGGGTCGTCCCGATTCTCGTGCATTTCATAATTTGGCGCAGGTTTGGACTCTAGAAGAATGGGAAAGTGATCTGTTATTTAATGATTAGTAATTACAATAACTATTCTTATTACAACTACTAATAATGACAATAACTAATAAAATCATCAATAACAAAACAAAAATTACAAGTCCCATTACAAAAAGAAAAACAATAATAAAAAGAAATATATTTAAGAAGTTTTAAATAATGATAATAATGATAACAATGATCATAATGATGAGAATAATAAAATAATAATAATAATAACAGTAATAATAACAATAACAACAACAACAATAATAATAATAAATCAATAAAGACAATAATCACTTTAATAATTACCATATTCATAATAACAATAGATATTCTCATAACAACAACAATAATGATAATAATAGTAATAATAATAATAATAATAATAATAATAATAATAATAACCACTACCAATAACAATAATATTAACAGTATTACGAATAACACCAATATGACCAACATACAAAACCCAACCTCAACCCTTCCAGCAAAATCCGTCAACATACCTTCGATGGAGGACTTTTTCGGATAATACTTGAGAAGTGCCGTTCTGGACACGGATCCTTCTCTCCCTATGGTGGTCCGTCGCCACTGCTTCACTATTTGCACAAAGGACATGTTTAGGTGGTCCTCAACAGTCTGGAAACGTGGTAATAGGGAAGAGAATTACTAATGGGGATCAAAACAACTAACAAGGAACAAGATGGTAAGCATAATAATAATAATAGTAATAAATAATATTCATAATATTAACAACAGTAATTATAACAATAATAACAATAACAACAATAAAAACAAAAATAATAACAATAACAACAATAAAAACAAAAATAACAAAAACAACCTCACGTATAATCATAGTATCACAAAATAATTTTTTGAACTCAACCAGAAAATATCTGTTAGCAACAACATAACATCCCGTACCTTGAGCTTGAACACTTTGACATTGAAGTAGAAGAGCGTGTTTAGGAGGACCTGGGGTGTGTGCGCGCCCAGCTGTCGACACTCCCATAGCATGGCTTCGGTTATTCTGGTTACGGGCATGGAACAGGGGGATGACAAACCTGCAGAAGGGAAGAGGTATGGGATAAAGACTGACCTAATCATGACAAAAGCCCTCAAGCTGAATAATGTGATAGTGTGCATGCAGCATCAGCAAATGATATTAATAATAAATGTAATAATAAAAATAACCATAATGTAAATTTATTTTAAGAATTAAGATTTTGAAGATTTTGAATGACCTACACTGACACAGACAATAGGACAAATAGTTAGACAAAAGTAACTAATTCCACACAAAAAAAAAAAAAAAAAAAAAAAAAATGCTCCTTTATCTTACAACTCTGAAGTATATAATCAATCTTATTCCTCTATTCTTTCAATCTATCGGTAAGACTTTAAATCAATCAAAATACCTCACTCTTTAACTTACTTGGCGATGGAGTTGATTTCAAAAACGTTTTCGTAACTTCATCGAGGCTGTTGGTGAACTTCTCAAATCCAAAATCCATGAAGATGCAATCTATTCTTGAACTTTCAAAAAGGTGCTGCTGAATACCTGGATGAGGGAGTGAAAGAACGAGATAATGAGAGAGAAAAAAGTGAAGGTCCTTCCAAATCAAGAAGTTATAATATACAAAATACAAGTAACACAAAATACAGATGTATTTAAGACATTTTAATACTAAAACATGAAAGCCGAGTACTACTTTTAAGCAAGAGAGGAGAGAGGGAAGACAAAGGTGGGAAAGAGGGGATAAGAGTAAGGAGGGTAGAAAAAGGGGGGAAAAGTACAGATGGGAGGAGGGAAGGAGGGGGAAAGCGTGAGGATGAAAGAAAGAGAGAGATAAAGAGAGAGAGAGAGAGAGAGAGAGAGAGAGAGAGAGAGAGAGAGAGAGAGAGAGAGAGAGAGAGAGAGAGAGAGAGAGAGAGAGAGGGAAGGGTAGAGATGGATGGGGGGTGGATGGGAGGGGAAGGGGGAGGGAGCAGGGGAGGGGGGGGGAGGAGGAGGAGGAGGAGGAGGAAGAGAGAGAATCGGAGATAAACATATACAACAAAATCTTCAAACATAAACATCTGTGCATGCACAAACACACACACACACACACACACACACACACACACACACACACACACACAAAACAACAAAAAACAGTCCACCACAAAAGCAACAGCCAATTCCTGGCATGCGGCTACTCACCGAGGAGGAGGTAATAGATAGTATCGGGCTGGTAGGTTTCCCCATTGGGCTTCTTCAGATCTTTTAGGAAGAGACAGAGGGCATAGTTCAGTTCCTCACAATTCATGGTAAGCAAGTCCTCGGGTACGAGTTTCATACTACGTGAGGAAGAGACCCCAGCCAGCTCCGCGTTCTTTCCCGTCACCCAACGCTTCCACGCCGCCAGCCCATACATTTTCTGCATACACAATAAGCATGGCTTTGATTACAGGGGAGTTCAGCTATGTTAGGCTTGGAAATTATTAGTGAGACTTTTTTTTTTCTTCTTTTCTTTTAACTTCAATCCAGTGCTTTGTTCCTGAGAGAGGTTAAGCTCTCTTTTAGTCTTTCCAAGGCAACTCTGAATTTTGGTTCAAGCAATAAAAGCAATAAAAAGCATAGAAAAATAAGAATAAACCTTCTTTCAATATCTTAAATTGCTATTAAGATAATCAAACATCTGTCTTCTCATAAAATAATCATTCAACCTATTAAAACGAGTTGCTTCTACACATGATAAAATCATTAATGTATGTTTATAGCTCTCCCAAAAATATGTCATGCTAATTAAAAAACTCAGCATGCACAAATGAATTTTCACTTATAATACCAATAAAAATAATACACATTTTCTTATAGTTAAAATGTATCCTCCTCCACAACCAGTGTAATACATATAATGCATATAGCAATTTAAAAAATAGCCATGATAAAACAAATATAGATCTGTATCTACTATACAATCAGTGAACATACCTGCCTAACACTATTAAACAAAAAGGCATAATAATGTTACTGAATATAGTTAATTCAATGATGCCTGAGATGGGATGTGCATTCATGCCATGCCCATGAAGTCAATTACTAATTGTACCTCTCTCATCTATTTACTCTTTTTCCTTGATTTTCAAAAATATCTTATTTCACTTTATATACCAATTAGCATTATCTTTAACACTGTAATAATTATACTGTCTATAATAATAACAGCATCCATATCAATAACATTAGAAAAATAAAATAACAGAACTTAAGGAAAGGGCAAATCAGGAGAGATTACATTTACTAATAGACTCCTCGATGGCTGAGCATTTATGGAGGTATCTGTACATATTTCACAAAGCAATACTCAAAGCAAACTTCACATCTTCCAGGTGGCATTGGCTTAATGAATAATTCCCAAAATATCTGAAAATATTTACCAGCTGAATATATGTGCTCCTATCATTAAAACTTTTAGTGAGAAAAACCTTGTGTATATATATATATACACACACATTTATGCTGGAGAAAGAGAAACAAGGGGGAGGGGCAGGGGGGAGATGAGGAGGAAGAAGAGGAGGAGGAGGAGGAGGAGGAGGAGGAGGAGGAGGAGGAGGAGAAAGAGAAGAAAAATGAGAAGGAAGATAGGGGGGGGGGGGGGAGTTTGGTTTTAACCCAATGCCGCCAGGTGATTTCCCAATGTGAAAGCCCTCTATCCCAGGCTGTATTCATAGTGGCCCGGGCTGCACTACTGGGGGATCATGTCAGCATCATAGCATGCACAGCATGACCGTACTTGTCCCCGGAAAACATAACCATTGAACCATGGTATGTTTGCACATGCTACCTAGAATATAGTCCAGGTATGCCATGGCATGTTCATACATGCCACCTGGTGGCAAAGGGTTAAGTAAGCATAATATATTACACACCACAGACATGTTTAGCTGAACACATATCCTATTCCTTCCCAATGCTTTGTATTACCAATCTGCATAACAGATCTTTAATATCAATAGTTCAACAGTCTTCTGAAAGTGTATTAAATTCAATTAAGGGAAAGATTTTTGATGAATTTAAAACTCATACAGGAGCCACTCAATTCATTCCAGTGTCCCTCCAAACATCTATGTCAATAAACTGACCCTTTAATCTAAAAAAAAAAAAAAAGGCAAAGATAAAAGCCAATATTCTCTGCGTATTTGCACAATCAAATTAATTTCAATTTATCATCTTCCATCATTCTGTCACGAAAATGCTGTCATAATTCACATTTTCCCCCAAAGAAAACCAGGTCATGTCTCTTACAAACCAAACAAGTAGACAGAGCAACTCCAGGAGAAACAAAGTAGAATCATTTATAATATTTATTTCATACCACAATGAAATTCAAATAAAGTGACGGCATGTAAAGCACAAGTGCCTCAGACATCTTGCAAATAACACTTTCATGCCCTGATCCCTGTGACTAAGAGAGGTTGAAGTCTTGTTTTCGTCAAAGACAGCATAACACAGTCAAATCTAGAACAAAAGAACAATAAAAATAAGACAATAAAACAAATATTGATCTTGCTGGAGGCTATTTTCTCATTGTCATTTTCTTTCCTTCTTTTTTGTCACATTTTGATCATGAAGTGTCAATCATGATTTGATCAAGAGAAAAAGTCTGTCTAAAGCTAAATTATGCTAATGAATTCCATTGTGTAAATACACCTATGTATGTATGTAAGCAATAAGTATAAATAAATAAATAAGTCTAAATATAAATAATAAAAATATAAATATACATAAATAAATAAATAATATAAATAAAAATAAACAAATATATAAATAAATATATATAAGTCTAAATATAAAGAAATAAATAAGTATACATAAGAATAGATAAATAAAATCATTTAAATATAAATAAACAATTAAGTATATATAACAAAGTATAAATAAATCCTGCCTTCAGAGAGTGATGCACTTAACATGGTTTTGTGTTCATTTCACAAAAATGTCTTCTGTTAATCTTTTTTTCTTTATAAAATTTGTGAAATTCAGTGAAATAAGTAACTTTCTAGCTGTACAGAAAAAAAAAAAAAAAAAAAAAAAAAAAAAAAAATATATATATATATATATATATATATATATATATATATATATATATATTAATATATATACATATGGAATGCCTAATTTGGATATTTGACAAGTGACATTACTTAGGACTTCAATTTCCTTTTAGAAGTACTTGAACTTCAAAAGGAACAGTACAAATGTAAGGTCCTTTTGCAAATACAAAAGGCTCACCAAACAACAAAATCAAAAAAGAATCATTAACAATTATTTCGAGACTAAAACATCTAAATACTAAAACAAAATTAAAAATAGTTACATTACTTTATCTCTAAAATAATCAACCAATTCGATCTGGATACTCAATAATTCAAGAACTGTTCATTGTTCATGAATAATTTATGAAGTTTGTCTGCATGCCACATGTAGTGATGGTGTGCAAAGATTTGCATTTCATTCTTTATTCCATGTGTTCGACTAAGAATGTTTTGGTTCTAGAGAGAAAGAGACAGACAGACAAAGAGAGACAGACAGACAGAGAGAGAGAGAGAGAGAGAGAGAGAGAGAGAGAGAGAGAGAGAGAGAGAGAGAGAGAGAGAGAGAGAGAGAGAGAGAGAGAGAGAGAGAGAGAAGAGAGAGAGAAGAGAGAAGAGAGAGAGAGAGAGATAGAGAGAGAGAGAGAGAAGAGAGAGAGAAGAGAGAAGAGAGAGAGAGAGGAGAGAGAGGAGAGAGAGATAAGAGAGATAAGAGAGATAAGAGAGATAAGAGAGATAAGAGAGATAAGAGAGAGAAGAGAGAGAAGAGAAAGAGAGAGAAGAGAGAGAATGAAAAGAGAGAGATAAGAGAGAGAATGAAAAGAGAGAAAAGAGAGAGAAAAGAGAGAGAGAGAAAGAGAGAAAGAGAGAAAGAGAGAAAGAGAGAAAGAGAGAGAGAGAAGAGAAAGAGAGAAGGAAAGAGAGAGAAAGAGAGAGAAAGAGAGAAGAGAAAGAGAGAGAAAAGAGAGAGAAATAAGAGAGAGAAATGAGAGAGAGAGAGAGAGAGAGAGAGAGAGAGAGAGAGAGAGAGAGAGAGAGAGAGAGAGAGAGAGAGAGAGAGAGAGAGAGAGAGAGAGAGAGAGAGAGAGAGAGAGAGATCCTTGCCTTATTTCAATTACAATGACATTTTCTGTTTATATTTACTCCCACATGTAAAACATTTACAATGGTGTCCTGTTTCCTCTCCTAAGATGGTTCATGAAGTACAAAAGAGATTAACAAAAGGGTCCCTAATGGTCCTCAATTAGGCTCATATTCAGAGACACTTCGGACACCTTTTCCATTGGACGTCCGCCACCATCACGACTGACTGGCCGTGGCCCAAGAGAGCTCAATGGTGACTGGCTGACGGGCACGAGATACTGGTCCAGCCCTCTTCATAAGTCGTCCAAAATGTCTCTGAATATGAGCATCACTCTCCTCAAGTATTATAATCATGTCTGAGATTACCATCACTTCTTCTAGTTTTTTAAGCATCACTTGAGTTTTTATTATTCATTATTCTTATTGCAATTACCTTTATATATTCCAGTTAGTGTTATTAACTATTTCAGTTTTATAATTACATCTCTACCTCCTTGAATGGAGCCCCTAATGAGGAATCATACACCAAACAAATACTTTACTGGATGCAAGATACTTCTTTTTGAAAAAAAAAAAAAAATCTGTACAAAGAAAAGCCTGTTTAGTCATTATTCCCAAACTTTTCAGTCTGCAAGCACAAGAATCCTTAACTAACAACTGAAACCAAACTCAATTTGTATCAAGTTTTAGCATAAAGCATAAGCCAACTATATACAGGGTTCTGTCAGCATTGTTTTTTTTCTTTTTTTTGCAAATGGCCTTCAGCAGTGAACAAAGGTGCACAAAAAACAGCATAAAATCAATGTTTTTTTCAAAATCAGAGCTTTATTTCTTCTGAAAAATAGTACTGTGATAGTGACACAAAGCTATCACTCAGGAATTCAAATAATTGGCATAGCATGATATGACAATGTTTGTGAATACATTACATACTTATGATCTAAACAAGACGATACTTAATCTTCTTTTTTATTGAAAACGTGTTTAATGTAGTGCTATTCTTGCTGATACTAATACCTCATATTTCCACTCAGAGTTATAACCTATTGACTCTTGAAATCATGTTTAAAAGCAACAAATTCACAGGCTTTCACTTCTATAAACAATCACAATGGCTTGTTTATAGGCTAATGAAAGTGCATTTTCATAAGGAGTTACTATTTTATTTTTTCATAAAGGATAACTATATCATTTTTTCATCATATGCTTTGGCATAACTTGGGGAAATAATGAAAAATATTTTACACTCTATTGTACATTAAAGAAAAGGAACATATAAACTGACTAGGTAATGACCAGAATATGATAATATGACAAAAAGGGAGGATTTTCTCATTATCAACATTTTGCCAGTTATCATTGTGACACCTTCATTCTCATAAAAAAAAAAAAAAAAAGTATGGAAAACAGTAAATGCGACAACATGTCACAAGACAATTTGCAACTCAATTTTTAAGTTTTCTAAAGACAACAGGCTGTGACAAAAATATCTGTCTCATTTACAAAAAGTAACTTGCACACCTCTCTCTTTTCTGACCTCAGTGCAACACACTCACCCACTCCAGTTTCAATAGTGGAAGTAGGTTTAAACATGACCATCTCTCTCCTTTCCCAGATCTCAGTGAAGATCAAAACACAGTCTCAGAGCAGTTTCCTTCAGCCACAAAACAAGCAATCGGCTTTTACTTCTTTCTCTCTTTATCTTCTAACTGTGCCCTTAAATTTATACCCTACAGGGTATCCTCAGATCATTTTGCACAGAAATTTGTAGACTGTCAACTATGTTGTCCTTTTTTACAGGTACACATAATGTATTCTTAGGTTATAAGAAGTCAACCAACTTCCTTTAAATGCTGATCTAAATCCAGGTCCCACAATTATGAGGCCAAAATCCAAGAAATTTCAGAAATTTAACCAGCATAAAACTTACTGGTTTATGTCACTCCCATTTCAGTCCTTATTTTCCAATATTGTAACTGAGGCTAAACTTCAAGGAAAATTTGTGTACATTCAATGAGAAGTCATGAAATACTATAATGGTAATGTCTGTCAAAACAGAGACCATAGAGCCAGGTAATAATTAAAAATGTAAAAAAAATTTACGTACAAAAAGGAGCTTTCTTAATCCATAGTGTACTGTCCCCTGTCCACTAGTTTTTG
>NC_061855.1:911537-914037 GCF_019202785.1 Penaeus chinensis
TTCATCTCAATGAAAAAAAATTTGAATGAATCCCTGGGTGCCCGATTTTTCCCATTACTTAACTTCCATTGTGTCACCTATTCCCCATGTTCTTGATGCCTGCTCTCTGACCTAAACCAATAACTGTGGAATTAGGTTTTCTGGCAATTTAGTGGGATAAAATAAAGGGATATGTAATTTCCTCCTCTCACTGTTACTGCTTGCATTGTCTCCAGTTTCTCTCCATTACACAAGGATTGTTCATTTTAGAAAACCCTCTATCATCATATGATGCACATGGTATCCATCATGTGATGTCTGTTGCAGTGCCATGCTATCCATTATAGGATGTATGTTGCAGTTATTGGGTTAAAATATGGGATAGGCTATATAACACTGATCACGTAAAAAAATAAGGATAAAGTGACATCACAGCACAGAAAAAAACAAACTGACTGCATTGCAATACATACGGGGGGGAGCTGTGCCTTGGGCTGAGCACTTCCCTGGTGGATACCAAGAGTGTGTTTATTCTCTACACATAATATCTAAGTTACTATGGCATTTTGCTACTATAATTCTGTTATGATATATAACCTAATATTCATGTTCTAGTCCATGCATTGACTAACTTATGACGAGAAATTCCAGTTCATGAAAAGATATTCCAAAGCCAGATATTCCTAACCCAATGGCGACGGGTCACGGCTATCGCCGTCATAACAATACGCCCGATTTGAGGCGTGCGGCTGTCCGCAGCGGCGCCGCGCCAAAACACCCCGAGGCAATGATTCGGCTTGATGTACCGAATTCACGCGCTCAGAGTCGGCGCGTTGCCGCCGTTCGCCAGAGCGTAGAGTATTTTTTTATTTTCTATACCCGACGCCATTGGGTTAGACAGGTTAACTCAAAATTAACTGTAATTTGTAGTGATTATTTACTGTAGTGGCCAAACCTGTTACAAAATATCTAAAGAGAGAAAAAAAATCTGTCAAGAGCTCAGATACCCTTATGTGCATGACACACTTAATAAATCTTTTAACAAATGTCTTTTTATTCTGTAAGTGACAAATATATGATTAATATGTGATTCTGTTTTATTTTCAGACCCCAAACTACTGTAATCATATCATCATGAAAATCATTTAGTGAAAACACCTCCATCTCAGCAGCAGCCAAACAAACTAACTTTAAATGTGTATGGATAGTCAAGGCAGTTTCACTTCTTGATACTGTTTACCCTCGTCTGTTTCTAATAACTTTGGCAATCACTCTGACAATGGCAACACAGCAAATGAAATGCTTTTAAAGGTAGTTTTAAGCTACAAGGAATGGAGTATGTTAAAGAGCATGGAAGTGGAAGTAGAGCAGTAGTGAAAATCTCTGGTCCATTATTAACTGAGTAGCTGACTGACATGTGGTCAAGATAAAATATCATTGTAAAGTATTAGGCCACTATTTTTCATAGCAAACCTTGTATTATCTTATTTTCTATGAATTTCTTTGCTATAAAGAGAAGGCAATTTATGATATGTAGCATCACGAGGGAGACTATGGCTAAGAAAAGAACTTACATTCAATGTATCTTGCGTTGACTCAGTGGCTGACTTTTGTTTGGCTTGGCTAATGCTGTCAGTTGTCTGGGACGTGTCACTGGTTACCGGAGTAGATGGCTTATGTCCTGGAGAAGCAAATAAAAAAAATAATAATAAAATAATAATAAATAAATAAATATTTAATAAACTGCATAATAAGTCAATGACAATATTTTGCTCGGATTGGATATAGACATAAACTAAGGTATACATAACTGAAATATGTCTTATTTTTAAATGATGCTGTAACAGGTCATGCCTACTTTGCTGCTTAGCACCAATCCAACTGAAGACTCCTTTCACTGGCAAAAACATATGCCAAATGTATTCACAAGATTTAAGTATGTGTGGACAATTATATCATGAGATTTTGTTACAGAGCATGACACACTGGGCTATAAATTATTAAGGTTAATGGTCCCTATCATAACTTCATAAATACATGTAAAAGGTAAAAAGCTTATAGGTTGAGATCAATGGCTTATAACAATGTGGACCACGTCACTGCAACAAACCTGGACAGACAAAAATAGGAGAACATACTCAACATCACCCAATACTCACTGATGAGTGTACCTGACTTGACTGTGGTTTGCCTATTTGTGGTCTGCACTCCGTCCACTTGGAATCCAAAAATGGACTTGAATTTCGTCGCACATGAGTATCGGCAAAAGCTCCGCAAGGTGTTGTCAGACATGACCATGTGGTATTGTGCCTTTGCCACTGCAGAACACATGTTACATGAAGTGACCGAGGTGTCGGAGCTGGTGGTGGTTGTGGTAGTTGTGGTGTTTGTCGAATTTTCACTAGTGGTGGACGTCCCACTCCCTACGGATTTCCTGAAAACACATGGGACAAAAATATAAACATTGGTAAAAGCCCTAGAGTTTGGCAATACAAAATAGCACTCCACCATTACTAGCCAC
>NC_061855.1:921537-936537 GCF_019202785.1 Penaeus chinensis
GGGAACTTGGTTGCACTGCAGCTGTGTAACAAACTCTATATTGCAACTTTACTTGGTTGCATGGTCTCAATCCCATTAAAGGTGTAAATTGAGTTCACATACATAACACAAGTTGCGTAAAAAAGAGCGCGTTATAACCTCAGGTAAAGTAGACTGATCACACAAATGAAAAAACAGAATAATGACATTAAAAAAATGAAAAAAAAACACACTAAGTGGTAATCAACATCAATCAACTGAATGCAAATGCAAGGCCAGTTTCCTACCAAAGTCCGCAATTAATCAATTGAATAAATATATACTACACTACATATACATTCTAGCAGGACCCCTTGTGCAGACCTCCAGCAAGGGCAGTCCAATCAGGAACTCCCCAAGCGCTATTTCACAAGCGAAAGGAGCGACGGCTGCCAGAAACCCTGAAATCGCCTCAGACTTTACTATTTTCACATTCTTTTCAATCAAAACCCTAGAGTTTCTTTGGCAAAAACAACCTCAACCATCAATGACTCCTAAACACAATTACAAGATTTATTTACGTGATTTACACCCTTCCGCCCAAGGACAAATTACACACAACTATGGGGCAATTAAACATGACATCTGATACTCTCAGAATCACAACAAATGCCTAATTATCCACAAAAACAACAGAAAACCTAAAGCAACAACTTCACAAAAGGGTCTTTTATTTAAATTAGGGCTCATTGGGGTTTTAAAATCTCACCCCCATAAAAAATCTCGTCTAAGCAACCTCTAATTCCTCTCTCCAGGCCGACCTGTTCCTTTACTCATGTACTTACAAATCCCCACACTTACATTTACTTATGTTTACTTATAAACAACAAACAAGATTATCTGGAGACAAACCAACCCCGATTTCTTAGCTTTTTCCTCAAACTACAAGAAAATCCAACGTTATGACTGATTTCTGGAACCGTCCGGACACACACCACATTTACCATTTATTATGGCATTTCCACAGACAAGTGACATGGATTTTCCTTCGAATTTGCGCCAAAAACGAGGCAAAAATGAGCGCCTTTCTGACCCCACACCTGCAAAAACGCGTCACAAAACCGACCCACCTTTACCCTCAGAGACACGGAAATCGCTAAAAATGGATCCCCCGGATACTCTACCTCCTCTCGCACTCGGGGAAAAGAGGGAAATGACAAGAAGAGAGGAAACGAGGTGTGAAAAGAGGCAAAATCTCTCCTCCTTCACCGCTCTCGGCTTCCCTCAGAGGCCGCCATAACACGCACTCAAAACGCTCTCTTGGAAAACATCTCTTTTAAGCCTCCCTATTTCGCCCCTTTATTCGCGCTCATGCTGTGTCCTAAGCTCGTCTCGGCGTCCCTAGGATGTCTATCTGGCTCTTAAGCGCAAAGGGGTTTAATTCAGGTTTTATATTCTCTAAATAATTCGCCAAAAGACTTTGTTATTCGCTGGAGACACACGCAGAGACGCCCGCCATTTTCAAAACGACCTCCGCCTTTTTCCCTCTTTTTGTCTCCCTTTTTCTCCTCTTCCTCCTTTAATAATGTTCCCATTCCCTTCATCAGTAACGGAACATCGAGGGGAAATCAGAAAATAGAGAAGAAAAGGAGCATAAATGACAAGAAAAAGGCGAGAGAACAGAGGGAGGAGGAGACAGGTTGAGGAGTTTGCACGTGCGCGATGAGGCCTTCCATTAAAAAAAATAATAATAACAATAATAATAACAAGATTAATAATAAGAATAATACGAAAACAAATGACGAAAAGAACAAGAAGAAAGGTAAAGTGTCTGATTAATATTAAGAGAAAGTGACAGAAATAAATTTATGGAGCAAACATAGGAATAGTGTTTATATGTCTGTGCGTGCGTGTGTATGTGTGTGTGAGTGAATGTGTGGTATGTGTGTGTGTGTGTGTGTGTGTGTGTGTGTGTGTGTGTGTGTGTGAGTGAATGTGTGGTGTGTGTGTGTGTGTGTGTGTGAATGATACACAAACAGACACAAACACACACACATATATATGTATATATGTATATATATATATATATATGTGTGTGTGTGTGTGTGTGTGTGTGTACATATAAACATATGTGTGTATTTATACATACATATATATATACATATATATACATATATATGTGTATATATACATATATATATGTGTATATATACATATATATGTGTGTGTGTGTGTGTGTGTGTGTGTGTGTGCGTGCGTGTGTTTGTGCGTGCGTGCGTGCGTGTGTGTATGTGTGTGTGTGTGTGTGTGTGTGTGTGTGTGTGTGTGTGTGTGTGTGTGTGTGTGTGTGTGTGTGTGTGTGTGTGTGTGTGATGTTTCAAACGCATTGTTTATATAACGATAATTCATAATGCTTATAATATTTCCGTTTATACAGCTATATAAATAATATATATGTATATATTATATATATATATTATATATATAAATATATATATATATATATTATATATATGTGTGTGTGTGTGTGTATATACATGTATGCAGCCAGATCCTGTATGCAGATATGTATGCCTCCGGCAGCCTGATCCTGGCGAGGGATTTGAAGCCCATTGCGATGCCTCAGATCGGGCCAGTTTACTTGTGCATCTTTCCCTTCGAGGATACATATCCCATGGTATATATTTAGGAACAAATCAGTTTCTGATTGGTTATCCCTTTAGTTGAGTCTCTCCTTAATGTACACAAAAGAAGACTAGTCTTTTTCATCATAGCATCTTAGCCAAGGGGGGACTTCAGAATGCCTTTCACGGTGGTTTCCCAGGATCATATAATTCGTGTCTGAATGTAGATCATTACAAATAAAACCGTACAATGATAAACGGAATCTAATACACCAGTATCTTCAGTATCTTATTTTGAACATCTTGCAATAAAAAACATGTATACAATATTTACCACACTGCAATTTTAACATTGCTCTCCTTGGGTAGACCAGAATATGATAATTTTGATGAAAGGTATGATGATTCTTTTGCGCTCCCACAACAATACACGATACACAGAAATATGTGAATAATTTAGGCATATCGGACTGCTATGAGCTTTGTACCTTTGGTGCTAAACCAGTACATGACCTAATTTCCCTGTTCCATCACGAGACAAGTCGCAAAGTGATGGGACGAAACCATGTCCCAACTTTTAAAAATGTAGCTGATATTCGTGCTAAATCCATCTGTCATCGTCCTAATCACTGTCTTCGTCACAAACCCTAATGTAACGTCACAATTTCGCGTCAGAACGAGATCAAACCGAGATGAGCTTTCAGGACCTGTGACTATATCATTAAAGTCAAGGTGACCGCTGTTACCCATACCGTCTCCGTAATTCATAAACTTTTAAAAAAATGAAAAATGCTTCAGTGTCCATACCCCCGCTTAGACAGTGAGGGAGTTTTACTTTGTGTCTGATTTCCGTCAGTGACAAATAAAAGCTCTGCTGATGGAAATAAGTGAAAAAATGCAACGCCTTGGGACAATCTCAGCAGACTACAATACCAACGTACGCATGGACGTCAAATGAAATACCTCACAGACATATACTTCCTTCGAACTACACATGAGATCCGAACCAAGTATGTTTTAATTCATGACCGAGAAGACTGTGGAGTTAGAGACGGTACTCATGTTAGGAGAGTGTCACTAAAAAGAGTTTGAGAATATAATAGAATGAAAGGCAATACAATATTGAAGTTTAAAGAAAAGAAAATAATTGACGTAGGCGCAAGGTAGCATGGATTGCATAAGTTGGGAATGTTTTTTTCAACCTGGAAATAACATTAACTTTTCTGTCTGTAAACTCCGGAATTCTCTGTAAGATTTTCTTTTCGTTTTTCTTTTCAATGTTGAGAGTTATATCTGCATTTTGCATATCTCACAACTTTTAAAAATATATATTGATGAATTGTCACTTACATCTTTGACATGAAAGTGTCAGAATTTGCTTCGTTATTGCTTAATATAAATAATAATGGCAACTTAACTCCTCCCTTTCTACTGAGTTGATGATGTTGTCATGACGTATGGATACATGATTGATGGGATTAACTAGTTCGTTTTGCGCATGCGCAGGATTAATCATTGGGCTCAAAAGTAAAGCCTGGTCAAGGGGAGAATTAAATTTAATCCTGGAGGTGCTAATGCGCATGCGCATTAGAGATCTGGCTTAAGGTCCGAGATCTCTAATCTCGGGCCTTAAAATGGCGGTGAAGGGGGGTAAGGGGGGTAAATTTGTTGCATATCAATATAATCCAAACTGCCTTACCGGTTTTCTTCAAATTGGAGATTTTGCTCAATTTAGCATTCTACATCTTTGGTATAAAATTTGTGGAAATTCCCAGATGCCTCCCTCAATAAACTTTTTACAATATACGTCTCTTGTGTACCGCTATTGGGCCACACTGTTGCATAGTTTGCAATTTTAAAAATCAGCAATAACATCGATAAAATCCAAAGAGATTGACGTAAGCTTTTTCGAAATTTGCCTTAGTTTCCTTCCCCCCAAACATAATTAAATAAAAAAAATTGCCCCCCCCCAAAAAAAAAACCCGACCGAAATTAAAAAAACCTCACGTCAGTCTCCTTGCATTTTATCGATGTTTACTGCTTGTCTCACCCGTTTAACCTTTTCTTTGATTTACGAAAATATTTTCCTTATTTTATTTTGCTGTTACTAATGTTTATAACATTATAGTAATTATAATATTTATATTAACAATAACAATTAGCACTAGTAAAACAAATACATTTTTCCCACAGAGCCATCTATGTGCAGAGACATTTCACAAAAAAATATATACAAAAATAGCACAGCATTTTTCCCATTTTTTATTCATTTTCTCCGGCGGCAATGGGTTAAACTTCAATACTGGATTAACTATCATGGCGCGTACAGAAGGCGCCCAAATATCCAGCGGAGCTCACCCCTCTTCCCCATATACACACTTGGCTGTCAGTTCAAAAAACCCCGAATGACGCAGCAGGAGCGGTAGTAAGCGAACGCAATTTCCCTTACTGTTAACCGTACTTGCTGACTAATGCTACCCCGGAGTTCCTTTTTACATCATGAGCTCAATTCCGTTCAGTGTCTCTCTGTGCGTCTGTGGCGGCGAGCGGGCGGAATGGTAGAGCGTGTTGGTAAACACTGAAGAATTCCTTTTAATGGTGTAAAGTGCGTGAGAGAAATTCGATGGACTGTTATTATAGCATCGCATACAGACGAACTTAAATGTGAGAGAAATTAGAGGGACTGGTATTATAGCCTCGCATACAAACGAATTGAAATAGCATAACATGCTTTTATAGCATCACATACAACGAATTGAAAAGTTGATATCCTGGATGTAAAACGGTGTGATATGCTCATATTACGAGATGTATTATCACCATCATAATTATTATTATTACCATAATCGTCAGTAGCAATAGTTATTATATTGTTGTATGCATCTTTATAATCATTACCATCATAATTTTATCTTGCTATATTAATGTCGATATTATCATTATCAACGTTATCATTATTTTCGCTATTATCGTAAATATCATCATTATTTTTATTGTTATAATAACAATAGCCTATTGTTGTTATTAGTGATACTTGTATCATATACGATGGTATTATTTTCATTATTGTTCTTATTATTGTTGATAAAGACGATAAGACTATTTTGTACACTCTTATCATTATTGATAATACTATTATCATTATCATTAATATTAGTATTATTATTGTTATCATTATTATTATTAGTAGTAGTGGTAATAGACTTATCATTATTGTTATTTATATTGTTATCATTAGTATTATCATTAATATTGTTATTGGTATTATCATCATTGTTATTATTATTATTATTCTTATTATTGTTATTGTTATTGCTTTTATTACTATTATTGGTATTATTATTGTCATTATTATTACCATCATTCTTCTTATCATTATTGTTATCGTCATTTTTCTTATTGGTATTGTTATTGACATAATTGTAATAATGATAATCATAATAATAATGATTAGTATTATTATTGTTATAATAATAATAATAATAATAATAATAATAATGATTATCATCATCATTATTAGTATCAGAACTATTATGATGATTGTTATTATTACTGTTATCATTATAGTCATTGTTCTTCTTATTATTATGCTGTTATTGATATAATTGTTATTACTGTTATTAATATTATCGTTCTTGTTATCATTATCCTTCTCCTCCACCTCCTCATTATTGTCTTTATCATTGTCTCGATCTTCGCCGTTATTAGTTATTATTATTATTATTCCTGTTTATTATAATAATAATTATTACTAGTATTATCGACATCATTATCATTATCATCGTCATTATTGTTATCATCAACCTTAATATTACCATTTGAGAATACCAGTTTGGTAAGCGATTTTCCAAAAAAGGGTTAAACTATAAGATAACCAGAGGTTTAAATGATGAAAAAACATTGTAATCGTGCTAATAACCATAACAATAATGTTCTCTAAAAATGGCTGTACAGAGTGCAGACCGAAGTTAGACCTGACTAATGCCGTGGGCCATAAATGAGGCATTTTGGGTTATACAATTTGATGCGTGAAATTATTAACATACAGATTTATATGTATATGTATACACACACACACACACACACACACACACATATATATATATATATATATATATATATATATATATATATGTGTGTGTGTGTGGGTGTGTGTATGTGTGTGTGTGTGTGTGTGTGTGCGTGTGTGTGTATGTGCGTGTGTGTGTAGATATATATATATATATATATATATATATGTAATGTATATATGTGTGTGTGTATGTGTATATATGTATATATATATATATGTTTATATATAATCACACACTCTATGTGTGTGTGTGTGTGTGTGTGTGTGTGTGTGTGTGTGTGAGTGTGTATGTGTGTGTGTGTGTGTGTGACACATACTCACATACATGCGTGTGTGTGTGTGTAGCTGCTCTGAATCCTACAACGGTTCATCCAAGCAATGTTGATGCTGACTCTGCATATTTTATCGTCTCTGCTCTTCTGCTACAGAAATCCGGATCGTTTTTATTTATATTCTACTGCTTTATTACCATTATTCTTTTTTAGATCGCAACTGAAATTTCTTAGTAGATGCAAGGATGTATATTTTGGCAATAGGTATAGTTGATTAGATATTTCATACATGTGTTGAACGGGATGAGGTAATATGCAATTACGGCTGAAAGAGATTAAAGTTTATTAAAAAAAATAATGATAATAACATTTTTTAAACTGTTATTAGACAATAAATATCACTTAGAAAATTATACATTTATTTAATGTATTTCCTGGATATCATGAAAAACTTATTATTTTGAAGAACCGAAATCTGAACATACATTTCCCTCTCAATTCAGTTCTTCTGGACTCATTCCTATTAACAGTAAATAATTATTTGATATAATTTTCATGTCAGATTGGATATGGCCGACATAAGATCATTTACACGTAAATCCTGGGCATGTGTCTGTGGAGTATTGCTGGTTCTCACCGCGCTTTTATACTCGGCGTGGGTCACTGACTCCGCCCCCAAGGTCCCGTTTGGAAGGTACTGGGAGCCCAACGTGTCTGAGGTAATTAAAAAAATAAATTTTCATTTCATATAGTGGGACACAAATTCAGACTCTCACCCTCTCTCTCACTCCCTCAAGCCTGCTTTCTCTCTATTTCTCTCTCGCTCTCTCTCTCTCTCCCTCTTTCTCTCTCTCTCTCTCTCTCTCTCTCTCCCTCTCTCTCTCTCTCTCTCTCTCTCTCTCTCTCTCTCTCTCTCTCTCTCTCTCTCTCTCTCTCTCTCTCTCTCTCTCTCTCTATCACCTTTCGAAAGGCACCCCCGCCCGTCTGTCCCCTTAGCTCCAGGTGATTTATCATTTTTCTTATTGTTATCATAAACATTATGATTGCCTTCGTTGTTGTTATTATTGTTTATATTAATATTGTTGGTGTGATATTTATAATTGTCATTGAAACTGTCATTATCATCTTTGTCACTGAGGTTATTATCATAAATTATTTTTCTTGATACTATTAACATAAGCATTAATGATATTGTCAGTTTTATGATGATAAATAACATCTTTATCATTGAAGTTCGTGTTCAAATCATTATACATATCCATGTTACAATCTTCTTCTTTATGGTTTGCGAAGTCTTAGCTTCGCCCGGGCCTTCTAAATACAGCCCGGCGTATTACAATCATCAGTGTGCGTGAATATTCGCACTATCCCGTTCTGTGACCAAGTGCTCAGTGCAAGAAGTGTGAAATAACTGTAATGCTAGCGACGCTTCGGTTACCATGACGTGCCATTCTGTGTAACGGGAAAGGTTTTAAAATGCTGCTATGTAGTTAAGAACATTTTCTAGATTAAGGAAGTAAAGTTTCGTGCTGGATGGTCGTGTCACCTGATTTCTTCGTTCATTTACTGAATAGTTATATCAATAAACTGATATAAATCTGGGATCTTTATTGAACGACTTGCGTAAAAAATGCAGAGATGAACAGAAATTCCAAAAAGTTTCAACTTTTTCGTTCTCAATCAATGAAGTGCCAATCTAAGCCGCCAGAAGATGCCCAAGCTGCATTTCGTCTTGTTCACGATGTGTTTGGTCTATTTGCTCAAGACTCGACCTTTGAGATCACCAGATAGGCCTCCGCCATCGGTTGCCTCTGGAAGACAATCTTATAAGTACGAGTGTCCTCAGGTAGACAAAAGACACAATGCAAGAGTTTATACATCACGAGGGAGCAAACACCGGGTCCTGCACTGGTATCGTGATAAACCCATTACCTGAACACATGGTCCTGCCAAATGTACCTCATGGTTTAAGGCAAAGGATTACTGTAGAGGGAATCGAGGCGTAACTCCAAGGCATTTAAGTTAATTTGGGTTTCACTGTCATACAGTAAAGCCAATAATATCAAGGTCTTGAAGACGGGTAGCTTGGTCCTATGGCATAGGTGCTAACAGGAAAATCCAGTCTTAATTTCGTGGTTCGGCGGCTCAGAGACACATACAACATGGCTCGGGATGATTTCAAGATTCACGCCGCAAACTCATAGCGCCTGAGTCAGTTCGTTTGGTGTAGAACATTTCTCGCATCAGGTTTGCATTAGAACATACACGATAATTTATATGTATGTATATATATATGTGTGTGTGTGTGTGTGTGTGTGTGTGTGTGTGTGTATGCATTTTCTTATGTCAACATAAATTACAATCCTTCCGTTTAAAATAACCTGCTTCAGCTTTCTGTGACAAGAAATAAGCTCAAGCGTTATAAAGCAAAATACGAGTCCAGATATCAGATTCTAAGACATTAACAACAACAACCAGGAACCTTTCCAGACCTGCTCTCGCTTCTTGCGTCTTCGAAAAAAATTCTTATCACTACTAATAAAATGTTATCCCAGCATAAAGTAACGGCGCTACACTCTTGGCACTATTTTTCTCTCTAAATCCACCCCCAGAAAGTGCCATGGTGGGACAGCGGCGACTGCAGCGGCGAAGGACAGAACACCTCTCCCTCAGAAGGCAACACAATCTCCAAGAATGGCACTGTGGGCGGCACTTGTGGGCGTAGGGCTTGGGCGGCTGGCGGCGGGCAACGGGTGGTGTCCCTCTCCCTCTATGGCGACAGGGCGGAGTACTGGCTTGGGCTAGACACCTTACTGACTCAGGTGGGTAGAACAAAGAGTGCTTATGAAGGCAGTGCAATATGCGGCTAACATGCAGTCACAATGCACTAATTTTATTTCGCAGGTGAGAAGGCATTACCCAGGTTGGAAAGTGCGGCTGTACACGGACGCTCGTTGGCGGAGGGGCGTGCTGTGCCCTATGCTCCGCGACCACGCCCACTTCTACGTGTGCGACGTGGAGGACCTTCCGCCCCCGCTGGGGGACGTATCCGCTATTCACCCGACAATGTGGAGGACGCTGCCGCTCGGGGAAAGCCAGGTGGCGGCGATGGTCGTGCGGGACACAGATTCCCCGGTGAGTCGGAAGAGAGCAGAGGATAGTTTGTGCCGCCCGAGTGGGAGGGAGAGGCGAGGACGCGGAAGCTAAAGAGGAAAGGAGACAGAAGGATGTTTTGGCCTTTCCAGATCTCGTCGCGAGAAGCAGCGGCCGTGGAACAGTGGCTCGCATCGAACAAAACCTTCCACGTTATGAGAGATCACCCTCAGCACGACACCACAATCCTCGCAGGCATGTGGGGCGCCCGTTGGGAGAACCTGCCTGCTCCCCGCGTGGCAGAGTTGGCTCAGGTGCGCCGCAGGATGCTCGAGCGAGGACGAGGAAAGTCGCACAGTGGCGTCGACCAGGAGATCCTGAATGTGGGAGGATTTGTTTTGTTTGCAGGACGCTTGTTCTTCTTGTGCAAACGTACACCACACACACACACTACTATTTAAACAAATGCACACCATTTTATATAAAAAAACAACCTTATTTCTTAAGAAGATCTTGTTTCTTTCTCTCCTTCCTAGAAAATGCCTCTTTACTGCCAAGTGGTCGAAATGCATAGCATTTTAAGTCTTTAAGATTTCACCATTTATTTTATATTACCCTGCTCCTCTTTCTTTTGTATACTAGTATTATCTTGTTTTCTCTCACCCTGCTGTATATACTGTTTTATTAGCGTGATATACTGCTTTATTAGTGTGTTATACTGTATTTGAGTATGTATACTGTTTTACTGGTGTGTTACACCGTATATAAGTTTTATACTGTTTCTCTCTCCTGTAGAAGGTTTTGTGGCCAGTGGCGAAGGGCAGGATGGTGAGTCACGACAGCTACCTTTGCCAGAAATATCCTCACTCGCTTCCTTGGCCGACGCAGCGAGAGGCCGGGTTCTTTGTAGGGGCGCCGAGGTAGGTCCAGGAAGGAGGAGAAAGAGGAGGACGGAAGGATAAAGGAAGAGGAAGGGGGGGGAGGAGGGAGGAAGAGGAAGAGGGAAGAAATGAGGGAGGAAGAGGAAGGGGGAATAAAGAAGGGAGGAAGAGGTGGGAGGAAAGAGGACAAGGGGAGAGAGGGGGGAGGAAGTAAAGATTACGGAGGAATAGGAAGGATTAGAGAGGAATAAGAAGAAGAAAGGAGAGACGAAGACGGGAGGAGGAAGGGAGGAAGAAGGGAAAAAGGAAGGAGGAAGGAGTAGTAGAGGAAGAGCAAGAAGGAAGGAATAGGAAGGAAGAGGAGGAGAGGGGAGGAGTAGGAGGAGGAAGAAGAAGATGAAAAGGAAAAGGAGGAGGAGAAGGAAGAGAAAGAGGAGAACTATAAGAGGGAGAGGAGGAGGAGAAGGAGGAAGAGGAAGAGGAGTGATAATTAACAACATAAATATTAAAGAATGGCACATGCACACACACTCGCGCGGGGGGGAGGGGGAGGTAAGGGGAAAGGGAGAGGGGAAAGGGGGGAGGGGGTGAGGAAGGCAGCGGTTAGCGGATAACGGGTAACAGGTAGCGGACAGCGGGTAGCGGTTAGCGGATAACGGGTAACAGGTAGCGGACAGCGGGTAGCGGTTAGCGGATAACGGGTAACAGGTAGCGGACAGCGGGTAGCGGACAGCGGGTAGCGGACAGCGGGTAGCGGACAGCGGGTAGCGGACAGCGGGTAGCGGACAGCGGGTAGCGGACAGCGGGTAGCGGGCAGCGGGTAACGGGCAGCGGGCAACGGGCAGTGGGTACTGGGTAGCGGGTAGCGGGCAGAGGGTAGCGGTTAGCGGGCAAAGGATAGCAGGTAGCGGGCAGAGGGCAGAGGGTAGCGGGCAACGGGCAGAGGGTAGCGGATAGTGGGCAGCAGGTAGCGGGCAACGGGTAGCGAGTAGTGGGCATCGGGTAGCGGGCAACGCGCAGCAGACAGCGCGTTGCGGGTAGCGGGCAGCGGGCTGAGGGTGGCGGATAGTGGGCAGCGGGTACCGGGTAGCGGGTACCGGATAATGGGCATCGGGTAGCGGGTAGCGGGCAGCGGGTAGCGCGCAGCGGGCAGCGGGTAGTGGGTAGCGGGCAGAGGGTGGCGGGTAGTGGGCAGTGGGCAGCGGGCAGCGGGCGGGTAGTGGGCAGCGGGCAGCGGGCAGCTGGTAGCGGGCAGTGGGTAGCGGGTAGTGGGCAACGGGTAGCGGGCAGCGGGGAGCGGGCAGAGGGTAGCAGGTGGCGGATAGTGGGCAGCGGTTAGCAGGTAGCGGGATGCCTAGCGGGTCAGAGGCAAGAAAAAAAAAAAAAAATGCTTGGAGGCCCCCACTTTCCGTGACCAGTATGGCCACTAGTACTCGGGTAGCGGGTAGCGAGAAGCGTGTAGCGGTCAGCGGGTAGTGCGTAGCGGGTAACAATTAGTGGAAGCGGGCAACGGGCAGCAGGTAGCGGGCAATGGGTAGCGGCTAGCGGCTAACGGGTAGCAGTTAGCGGAAGCGGGTAGCGGGTAGCGGGTAGTGGGCAGTGGGTAGCGGGTAACAGGTAGCAGTTAGCGGAAGCGGGCAGAGGGCAGCAGGCAGCGGTTAACGGGCAATGGGTAGCGGCTAGCAGGCAGCGGGATGCCTAGCGGGTCAGAGGCAAGAACAAAATAGTGGGCAGCGGGTAGCGGGTAGCGGTTAACGGGCAATGGGAAGCGGGTAGCGTGCAGCGTGCAGCGGGTAGCGGTTAGCGGAATCGGGCAGCGGTTAACGGGCAATGGGTAGCGGGTAGTGGGATGATCGCAACATAATGATAATGATAATAGTATAATAAAACTAATAGTGATGATAATGATGATATTGATAATAATGATGATAATGATGATATTGATAATAATGATGATAATGATTATATAGAACATAACGGTAATAATGATAGTGATAATAATAATGACTATGATAATAATAATGATAGTGATACACATTAACAATAATGCAAATATTAATCATGAGAACAACAACAATAATAATAATAATAGTAATAACTATGATAATAATAAACATAATATTAATAACTATGATAACATTAAAAAGAATGATGATCATATTACTATACTTCATTAGTAAAGAGAATAGTAATGATAATAATGGTGATAACATTAATTATGATAATAACAATAATGATAATAATAATGATGATAATAAAAATAATGATAATGATAAAAATAAAAATGATAATACTAAACATAATAATGGTCATAATAATACTAACAACAATAATAATAACATGTGTGATAGTGATGATAATAGCGCTGGTAACCTCTCTCGCTCGTTTCAGCTTCCGCCCCAAATATTCGACGTCCTCGCTGACGCGGCCGTGCCCGGAGGCGTGTCGGCCGCCGCGCCACAAGGACTGGACCTACTGCTGACTGACACGCACACGCACAAACACACGCACGCACGCACGGACACGAGCGCACACACAAACACACACACACACACACACACACACACACACACACACACACACACACACACACACACACACACATACATACATATATATGTATATATAGAGAGAATTACCATTAATAATTCACAGCAATAATAGATACATAATTATTCAACCAATATGATTTATAGATTTATAAACCTCTATTATGTCATTAAAACATAGGAACTCCACTCTACACAACTATACACTTCTCGTATTACGAGTCTAGTATATATATGTGTGTGTGTGTATATATATATATATATATATATATATATATATATATATATATATTATATATATATGTATGTATGTATATATGTATATGTTTTTATATCTATATTTATGTGTATGTATATATATATATTTATATATAATATATATATGATTATCTTATATAAATGATATCTACACGTTAAAGGAACGTTTTTTTATGAAGCAATAAAATCACATATAAATACTTGTTTCCAACACTGTATACATCCATATATATCATCCTACTGCACTCCTGATCATGGAATGGGATTGTCAAAATACAATGGTTGTTGCAAAACTTATAACAGACACACACATACACACACACACACATATATTTATATATATATATATATATATATATATATATATATATATATATATATATATATATACATATATACATGTACATAAATATTTATCTATTTACCTATATCTATAGATATATAGATAGATAAAAAAAATATATATATATAGACATATATACGTGTGTGTGTGTATCTATATGTATATATATCTATATATATATATATATATATCTATATATATAGATAGATCGATAGATAGAGATCTAACAATGAATGAGCTTGTCCGAGCCCTGGAAGCCTGTAGAGGAGCATCCCCAGGCCCCGATGAGATTCGATGTGAGATGATAAAGCATCTTAATCATGATGTCATGATTAAGTTGCTAGAAGTGTACAATGAAATTTAGAAGAACCAGAATTTTCCAAACTCATGCACTTCGCCCACATCATTCCCATACTGATAGAAGGAATTCTAGAACCGCCATCTCCTATCGCCCAATTGCATTGACAGTCATTTGCAAGAGGCAATTGCCAAAAAGGACTTTTTTATGTCAATATTTTTAGATATATAAAAAGCCTACGACATGACATGGCGATATGTATTACTCAGAAAACTTTTATGGTTTTGCATTACGTGAAAACTTGCCTTGTTCTACTAAAAATTTCATTTAATTTTTTCGGACATTTTTGTCCGGGTAAACTGGGTCCCACAAGGAAATGTTTTGTTTCCAACATTATTTCTGTGTATGGTCAATGACATCTTACAAGCTCCCTCTCGGAATCTCAATTGGAAAGACCACATCGGTCAATTAAAGAATAAATGTCAAAGCGCACTAAATGGTAATAAATGGGGAGCTGATAGAAAGTCTTCGCTAATAACATATAAAGCCCTGATTAGATCGAAAGTAGATTATGGGTAAACCGTGTATGATTCGGCATCGAAATCGATTTTGAAAGGTTTGGATGCTGTGCAGAATGCTTGTTAACGTGTGT
>NC_061855.1:939037-946537 GCF_019202785.1 Penaeus chinensis
ATTCATCCCCACTCATACCTTTTCTTTTAGGCGAAAAGTTTGATGGTAGCCTCTCTACTGCACGGGGCAGGCAAAGAGCTCATTAACGTCCCTGTCTGTTTATTAAATCATTGGGGTCAGTTAGGAATCTGCCATTCTCCATGAGATATCGAAAGTCATGATAAGGAGTAAGCAGAATCAAGATCGAGTGTGAGTCCAAGGCGATTAGATAAGGCTTGAAACTCAGCTTGTGTTTAGTTTTCTCTTATCTCCCTAGTGTGCGTGTAATAATCCTGCTTCATCGATTCTCTCCTACCGCCTCCTTTCTTCTCTTTACGGTAAGTGTTTCTCCCGCAGTCCATAGCATCAAATCATGAAATATCCATCAAAATCACATATAAAAAAAATCGCGAAGGAAATTTTTCTTTCCATACGGAGTTCAAGTTGATCCACTACTGACAGTAAATGGGCTGTGCTCTGATAAGCTTGAGGGCGTGCGTGTCCCATTTAAAAGAAAGATTGGTTTTGTGTTCACGCAATAGTTCCCAAAAATATTATTCTCATGCGGTCTTATGACCTTGACCAAAGACTATATACGAAAGACAGGAAACATTCAGATCAACGCTTAAAAATGAATATGCGGCCGAGTTCGACCGACAGTGCCATCTGTTGAGCCGACGCCTATCTATACAGGCAATGTCGACTCTTGGGTTCACTTTCCATTTATTCAACCCCTTAGTGTCGTCAGCCCCGTCACTGTCACCAAACCCAAACCATAATAATGGTACCCTAAATATCTCCCACATAATATAAGCATAACAAATAATTTAAGATTAAAGATATAAACTAAATATTGAAAATATATTAATAAATAATGAAAGCATGATTAAAAAAAAAAACTTACAAATTCTTTACAGGAAACGGAACTTTATGATATAATTTAGATTGTTGAGAACAAATGGAACCATTGGTTTAATGATCTTGTCGGATATGTTATTTTATAACATTCATGTTGTAGGTCGATAGCCAATAAAGCCAACCATAATAATAATAATAATCGTAAAAATAATAAAAAAATAAACTTGGTTACATTGTCCTCGCTGATATACCATACTTAGATTACATTAATGTGTATAAACATTTTGCTTACATACTTATCTCCCATGCAATATATTACAGTCAATCAAAATAATCAAACTGAATGTTAATTATCTTTTGTAATGTCTGTTATTATATCTGACTTTGCAACATGTTGTAATGTCTGTAAGAAGAGTGCTGCAGTTCTGTCAATATCCTTAATTTCGAAGGATAAAACATATTTCCATGCCAGCATATTTTATTTATGTATCCCGAGGGATACATAAAGGACAGAAAAAAAAAAAATATATATATATAAATATATATCATTATAGCAATTTTATTATGAAATAGGTAAACCTATATATCAGTAAATGGAAATGTCAAAACATGCACTACATTGTGTATATTGGTTTGCAAGGTAAAACATGCATACAACATAAAATATGACAATCAAATCATATTTAAATGATAGAAAAAACACAGGAAATTATTTGAATGGTAGCAATTTTAATATGAAAGAGATAAGCCTACATGACAGCAAATGGAAAAAAAAGTTAAACATGCACTACTTTGTGAATATTGATTTGCAAGTAAAACGTTCATACAGCATAAAACTATTTATTTAACCATATTTGAATGATAGAAGAAGCTAAGCAAATTATAAAAAAAATGCTTGCAACAAAATCACCAAAAAGGTTCATACATAATCTATTAACAAAACAAAACTGAAATGGATATAAAATCACAATTTTTTGTAATAACATCAAAACTAAAGTAATCAACTGAACATTAAAATCAGTAAAATAATATTAACAGAAAATAGAACATTCCAGAATGTTAACAGAAAATAAAACATTCCCAAATATTAACAGAAAAGAAAACATTCCAAAATGTTAACAGAAAAAAAACCCATTCCAAAACGTTAACAGAAAATAAAACATTCCAAAAAGTTAACAGAAAAAAAAGATTCCAAAATTTTAACAGAAAAAAACAAAGCCATGCATAAATAATAACACATGCATCCGCAAAATACCAAAAAATAGGTCTTAGAAATGACCAAGCTTTTGCAATATGCATATAATATAAGCAGTGAAAAAAAATAAAGCAAAGCTGAAAAAAAAAATAACCATATCAATAC
Organism: Penaeus chinensis; assembly: GCF_019202785.1. Classification (NCBI taxonomy): domain Eukaryota; kingdom Metazoa; phylum Arthropoda; class Malacostraca; order Decapoda; family Penaeidae; genus Penaeus; species Penaeus chinensis. The sequence continues at coordinate 941,235 of NC_061855.1, forward strand.
ATACCCCTCAGATCTTTTAAGCAGTATGTTTAATTAATTTAATACATTGCTTTTATAATTATGGCCTTCCTTCTCCCCCTAAGGACATCAAATCTTCACCAAGTATGTATGGCAATAGAACAGTGCGGCCCTCTAGTAAAGCTATACCAATATTCCCATATGACATTCATTGCATTTTGTCATGTTTTACCAGAATATGATATGGCATCAGGATCATAATCTGCTGTTGCAATCTCTGAAATGTCCATATACATAAATATATATAAGATTTGCAAATTATGCATTAATTGAGCTAAACACAAATTAAAGATGTAGATATCATATTAGAATGTGCTATTGATGATGATATAGTCTATTACTTCATTGGTATTTTGTAATATATAAACATTTCAAAGCAGTGTTATCAACCACATACCAGGGAGATTTTGATCTGGATATGCAGAATTAGAGAGTCTTGACCTTGATATGTAATTATCACAGGAAAAATGCTTGCTACACACACGATAGCTCCTACTCAGTTGCTCTGGCGATGTATTTTTTAGATGGGGGATGCCTTACATTTCAACCCACTTGAGGCATCTAAAACGTGTGAAAGAATCAGATGACATCATAGTTTTTACCTTGAAATATAAGTGTCCAATATTAACGGTACGTAAAATTTTTTGTGCAATAGTTTATAGGTGTCTTTTTATTACAATAAATCCATAGTGATATGATCCTCATCACTTCGTTTTAACATATATTTCACCGTCCATCATATAAAAAATCTACCATGAAAATATAATGATGAACAATACTAACCTTTGTTTTTCCTTAGGGATAACATGAAAAATAATGTCTTAAAAATGTTCGTTCAATTTTCCGCAAGCGGAACACGGATGGGACTTGCCAGGCATTGTAGATCTGTCTTTTAAAAAGTTCGCGCTTTGAATGTCTCTTGAGCCGACGCCGCAACCGTAGTTCTCGATGCTCGCAGGATATTTTCTTACATTCTCGTCTTTCGTATATAGTCTTTGCCTGAATGCATTATTAATGTGTTCAAGCCCTTTGAGGAGGAATTCAAGTCTCCCTTCAGAATAGTCATTACAGCTTCCTGTGTACTACATCATTTTATTTTACTTAAGGAAAAACTTGATATTCAAGCAGAGCTACAAGTCATTGTTTTGGAACCTGAGCCAGAGGTTCCAGATGAAAGTATTTCTGAAGTGGAAAGAGAGGAAGCCTTTACAAAACGAGATGAATTGGCATATCTTGCATAATGTGACTTGTATCTAAACTTTCGTTTCTTGCGTCAAATTGTTTGTATGTTTGCAAGTAATGCTGCCTTATAATTGTCTTTTATTTGCACATTTCATTTCTTTTGAATATGATACTTATTTTCATAGCTCATAAAATATTTGAAAATATATACTGTACCTTTATAAGTACCTGTGATAGATCACTTATGTATTTCTTTCCTTTTCATGCTGCTTGATTTTTCGTTTTCTTTTGTATATTTAACATATCTTTCATCATTGTGTTGCATTGCTGCGTGTATATTTACATATATATTTGTTCTGAAAATTTTATAAACTCAAGGATTGTAAATTGTAAGACATATTTACCATAATCCATGTCTAATAAAATATTTTTTGTTTCACCACTTTTTTTTTTTTTTTTTTAATTCGTGTTCTATTTGGGGGTTAATTAAATTGAATTGATTTACCAAAAATAATAAACGTATTTATTTAAAATATTTGAAACTTCTGTTTACACTATATTACAATCTGAACTTGCCCTGATGTTTAAGCACCTGAGCATGTAGTGTACTTCCAAAAGCTAAAGGAAAATAATTCGTTATAACTGCCATTACCGAATTAACAAGTAAACATTTCCATTTCAAGGCATGACGTAGATGAAATTATAAACCTTAGAGACTACAGTACGAAAAAATATATATTTCCTGACATTTACAGAACTGAGCTAGAGCAATAATAAGTTAAATGCAACTTGCTGCAAGTACTGGTCATGCTGGTTACTTAAAGATGGCATAAGCCTTTCTAACACAACATTTCTCTCGACAACAAGATCAGCTAATTTGTCTAGTGCTGAGATGACATGTTCTCTCCTCTGTGACGTCTCATGTTCTTCTGAACGCCTCTGTTTATGAGATCTTGGTGGTGGAAGGGATGATGCTGATGGAGCTGGAGAGAGAGTTCTTGAACTGGTAGACTGGATTGTGATGGTGATAGCACTGGAAGTTCCACAACTTCAGATGGTCCAGCACTAGTCGAAGGTTGACCTGGTGATGGAAGTTTCATTAATATTGTAAGCACAATGTAATCTTTTATTTCAATTTACTTTTAGTCTCTCATATAATATATACTACTAATCAATTCATCATTACATCTCTTTCTGAAATATCTCTTAAAATCCCTTACCTATCATTAATGACGACTCTTTTGCAACTGGTATTACACTAGGATCACGTCCAAGAACCTCATCCATTGCTTCAAAGAATGGCCATTGTGTGTCACTGCCTCATCCACTTAACTTTGCATTATCTTTAATTATTTTGTATCTGAAAAAAGGAGATTAAAACAGTTGTAAGCAAATGATAACAATCTAAATAGAAATCTAAAACAATTATAAAACATTTATCAGAACCAACTAACTGGGCTTTGTAAGACATGTATTAAACAAAACAAAACAAAACAAAACAAAACAAAAATCCATAAGATAAAGGAAGTATGGAATACTTTATACAATATATATAAGGTAACCAAAAACAGTCCAATAAAATCTGAACAAAATGTTAATTCAGGTAAAGATACATACCTGTTTTTTATTCCGCGCATCTTTTTGTCACAAATTTCCCCAGTGACAGGATGTCCAGCATCTTGCAGCACTGAAGCAATATCTTCCCATATTTTGTATTTCCTCTTTGTACTGCTGGAAAAACTATGTTTACTGTCACTGTATGCTTTTATCAACAACAGCGCTGCTACTGTTGACCATATTAATTGCAGAACTGCAAATAATATGCCAACATTAGCATTTATTATGATTTTATTGCAACTTTATTTCTTTATTAAATGCTATTCACTTTTGGTATGCACAGTCAAATTATTATACATGTATCCTGCATCCACCAAAATCATAACTGTTCGAAATTATAGTCTTACGCAGTTATTAAAAGATAACAGTAGCATTATCATCAACTTTTATCACTAACTACTGTGACGCTCCCGGAAGTTCTATCTCAACTACAGCCATATTTTAGGTTTACATGATGTAAATTATATTATTTGGTGGTCAGACACTTATCACAAGTCATTACGTGTCCCTGAGCTTCTTCCAAAACCAAGAAATATGCGTTACAAGTCGGGCACAGGTACTTCAGAGGTTCCGAGTAGGCGGCCATCTCTGTTGTTTACTAACAGTCGGCGAGGCGAAGCGAACTACCTCCAAACCCCGCTCGCTTCGCCACGCAACGCTTCGCGAAACGTTTTGTCAAACGGACCGTTCACTTGATTTCGCCACGAAACGCACGGTGCGCACTGCCCAAGTGAACGCACAGCAGATCTGACCCATTGATACACAAACTGATGTCGTCGCGAAGAGGGTAAACTTTAAGCTCCAGATGCAGTTTACGAAATATCATTGGTGACTATCAAAAATAGATAAGGACCCAGAACTGAGCCTTGTGATATTTTGGAAGGTTGTGACTTGTGCTTGTTTAAGTAAACAAATTGTGATCTGTTTGAGCATAGTGTCTATTTTTTCCAATAACCAAAAGCTTTGGTGAGATCCAGAAAAAACAATATATAATCTGTGAATGATAGTACCGCAGTTTCAGTTGATTTGCTCTTACGGAAGCCAATTTGAGAATCTGTTAGTATATCCTGGTTCATGCAATGCTCATCAGGTCTGCGGAATACCACTTTTTCAAGAAGCTTACTGAAAATGGACAACAGTGAAATTGGTCGGTAGTCTTTCATGCATCCTTTATCGCCATTTTTATATACAGGGATGACTTTTGCTAACTTAAGTGTGTCAGGGAATGTGCCTGTGGTTAGGGAAAGATTGAAAATATATAGTATAGGTGCCATTATATGCATAATTTGTTTTATCAACATGGTTGGAATTTCGTCCGGACCCGTTGCACTATTCTTTAGCTTAGTCGCTAAAAAAAAAAAAAAAAAAAAAAAAAAAAGGAAAGACTAAAACAGGAAGTCCCTACAATCAGGTTGATAATTCGCAATTTTGCACCAAAATTTCCCAGAGCCATCTTACACACATATACCATACTCCTACACATTTTCTGTTTTGTTTTACTTTATTCTATTATTTTTATTTTTCTGTCATCACCGATGCGGTGCTTCACGTTGTCAAGCTTTATCCCACGTGTTTGTAGTTTGATTATAACAAAATAAAAAATCTTTTGTTATTAAAAAAAATTCCTTCGGTATTTTACCTATTTAATTGCCTATTACACTAAAACAAATATTTTTTTGGTGTAAATGAACATATTCCTTTGATATCAGCCTGCATCAGTTTTCCAAGTATCTACAACAATTACTTGAAAGTACATGTATATAAATGAAAATATAAATACATGTCTTCCTCGCTTTCTCTCTCTCTCTCTATCTATCTATCTATCTATCTCGCTTTCTTTCTCTCCCTCTCTCTAATTCCAGGAGACACTGAGAAATCTCTCACTTCTGGACTAATTCGACGTTAACCTCGGGCACATAGCTAATGCTCACCCGACTGAATGTTAGTGCACGGTGGTTGTCAGCCCCAGGTTGTGTTACTTCCATCGTGATAATGTGCAAAAGTGTTGCAGCTAAATAGTGCGCCAAGGACATAGAAGCGCGAGGAAACAGGCAAAGGGGATGTGCACGCTGAAGGAAATGCTTGGGAAACCGGACAGAAAAGAGTCTCTGTTGTGGTTTTCAACTATGTTGATGCCTGCCTGATCCTGGGATTTTTTCTACCGAGTTTCTCCTCGAGTTTCGGTTTCACGAAATCTGGAAGGAAGGTCAGGAGAGTTCGTTCAGGAGGCCTAAGTGTGGTCCAGCAAACAATGCTTTGAAAATGATGACATTACTAGCAAACACTTTCCCTTGAGTTTGCATTTCAGAAGGCGACTGCAATTATAGGTCTGGGGATCTCTTTCAGAAGGTCTAAGAATTTTATTAATATTTTCTAACGTACTGATGCGTCAAATTGTGCTTAAGTTTTAGTAAACATTGCAATGAAATTGTCTAAATCGCTTTACTTTGATTTATATCGACAATTAACACTTTCTTCATACGAAA
>NC_061855.1:949037-971537 GCF_019202785.1 Penaeus chinensis
TTATTTAAATTATTTAAATTTCGTTGTCTTGTAAGTATACTTGTTTAATCTCTGATTGATTTATTACCATTTCTCTATCATTGATGTTGAAACTTTCCCATCATTCTAAAATATCCATATATCGTCAGCTGTTGCAAACAAAGTAGAACCGATGGAAGTTGCAGAAATTTGGGAAAACATGTGAACATTTCACTATATCGTCATGCCCAGGCAACAAAATATTTATCTTGAAAATCTACACTACTGCCATAGATGATAACATGAAGTATAAGCTTTAATATCAAAATGCTTTCATATTAATAAGACCATGGCTAAGAAGAGCGAGGCTCAAGTTCATCTTTCGTACACCTACACTTTTAATTAACACATTTCAGCAAAAATATCAGTAGGCCAGTGATTGATGATCTAATACAATTAAAAAATAAAATCAGATTCGTCAACTTGAGCACGATTCCTAGGGACTGGGGTGGAGTCGAACCTTTGGCAAGCGTAACAACACTGGCCTCTGCTGTCGCGAGGGAGATCTGCGACGCTTTCTAGTGTCGCCAGACAGTTCTTTAACAGCGGAAACGAAGGCTTTATTTTTGCTTTCATTTTACAAGGGAAGAATTATTTACAAAGTTCACAAATATGCAAAAGAAAAAAAAATCTATCCATTATAGAAATAATGATAATAATAATAGAAAAATATACACCTCCTAACTCAGAAAGAATTAGTGTGAGAGATATTTCTTTGGATTACATCATGGTTATTGATGTAGAATATCACATTATATATCCCCATGATAGATGGAAACTGAAAAGAAAACATGCATTTGTACGTTATATATATATATATATATATATATATATATATATATATATATATATACGTATATGCACACACATACATTTAGTTTAGCACTAGGTGCACTAATCTCCTCATTAATATTCTCACCGTTGCTGTATAATACATCATAAAGCGCAGCATCAAATTTTCTTCCAGTTTCTGATTAAGTAGAACTTACTATAAATTTCCGCAATATTCTTTTGACTCTAAACAAAACACGAATCTCTTTTGTCAGACCAGAATAAGCCCAGGGCTCAGGCATAAATGATATACTAAAAACAATAATGACTATTGTTGCATGTACATGACATGCTGAAATGTGTTAATTAAAAGCCATGGCCTTATTAATATGAAAGCATTTTGATATTAAGTCTAATATGCAAAGCTGAGCCTCGCCCAGGCTATGCTCATGAGGGAAACCCAGCCTGTGTCGACTAATGCCGACTCGAAAGCGCGTGTCAGCTGCTGCTGACCAACTGAGCTTGGTCAGCAGCTTGGCGACAATTGCAATGAGACATAACATTCTTTGTTAAAATAATGACTTTCACTTGCATAGTTACAAAATAGACAATTGTGAACAGTAAATGAAAATAATGGGCCGTCCAGTCGCTTGCACAATGGTGAGTTGATAGAAGTTCACAAACGAAAGTCAGACTGAATCTACAATAAAGAAAAAAACGAACACAATCAATAATTAGTTTCACTAAATATTGCTTCTGAAAAAATTACATTCATCTGTAATCATATCCACCAAAGAGTAAGTAGATTAAAAAAAAAAAAAAAAAACAATACTCACACTTGGTAATCAGGAGAATCAACAAATATGAAAGGGGAGAAATCCTGACGGAGAGCAGCGCCTCAACGCAGCTCACGCGGTGCCCCTGCAACCTATGGGCTGTGAGGGCGCTCCGCAAGCAGGGGGAGAACATCTACATCTACTAGGTCTGCTTCTCCTATTTATATCCAGTTTCCCCTCGCCGCTACTGGCAAGGTCAAGAGGTTTAACAAATATGAAGGTCCTCTACTTTTTCAAATCACTGCTTGTGATTTGTGTTGAGAAATTCTCAACAGTTGCCTCGCATCGACCTTGGATAAAAGTTCAACCCACGGTCCAGTCCATACAAGAGCTGAAAATTACTGGTGCAAAGACCTATCCTTTCCTTTTCTTGAATCAAGGAGAGAAACCAGACGTGCCCCTCTCCACTTGACAAACTGTCAGTATCAGTATACCACCATGCTGTTTGTATACTGTTCTTTCTTATTCCAAGTACCATGATGTTCGAGAGTGGTTTGTGATACACGTACAAGTCGTACGCCTTGAGGTCGACTTAGGCTGCAAACAGCCAACAATGAAAATCATTATGTCACTCTGCATTTGGTCACTTCCAAAGGGCAAGAACCACAAACCCTCAGTGATGAAGCAATTGGAGATGTTGTAAAGCTTGGAAGCAAACTTAAACTAACCGGACAGGGAAGAGCGTTGAAGGGACATGCTGAGAACCCGGTTGGTCGGAGCTTGTTAATGTTTGCAAACTGATTGCTGGTGGTTTTAGCATCACTTTCGAAAGAGCTGAACATTCCGACAATTTGAGTGAAAGAACTGCAATTTCTTCAGTCACCAATTATGTTCCTAATATGGCAATACCATAATCTCCGAGCTGATTCGATTGTTTCGTTAATCATCCCTTTATATTTCTCGCGTTGGCGCTGATCATCTCTGAATCCATCTTCAGAAAGTGGCAAGATGGAACAGCAGGGACTGCAGTCGAGAGGAACAGCTCGGCGCTCCCTCTGAAGGCCCAGTGAACGACAGTGTGGGCGGCACTTGTGGGCGTAGGGCTTGGGCGGCTGGCGGCGGGCAACGGGTGGTGTCCCTCTCCCTCTATGGCGACAGGGCGGAGTACTGGCTTGGGCTAGACACCTTACTGACTCAGGTGGGTAGAACAAAGAGTGCTTATGAAGGCAGTGCAATATGCGGCTAACATGCAGTCACAATGCACGCATTTTATTTCGCAGGTGAGAAGGCATTACCCAGGTTGGAAAGTGCGGCTGTACACGGACGCTCGTTGGCGGAGGGGCGTGCTGTGCCCTCTGCTCCGCGACCACGCCCACCTCTACGTGTGCGACGTCGAGGACCTTCCGCCCCCGCTGGGGGACGTATCCGCTGTTCACCCGGATATATGGAGGACGCTGCCGCTCGGGGAAAGCCAGGTGGCGGCGATGGTCGTGCGGGACACAGATTCCCCGGTGAGTCGGAAGAGAGCAGAGGATAGTTTGTGCCGCCCGAGTGGGAGGGAGAGGCGAGGACGCGGAAGCTAAAGAGGAAAGGAGACAAAAGGATGTTTTGGCCTTTCCAGATCTCGTCGCGAGAAGTAGCGGCCGTGGAACAGTGGCTCGCATCGAACAAAACCTTCCACGTTATGAGAGATCACCCTCAGCACGACACCACAATCCTCGGAGGCATGTGGGGCGCCCGTTGGGACAACCTACCTGCTCCCAGCGTGGCAGAGTTGGCTCAGGCGCGCCGCAGGATGCTTGAGCAAGGGCGAGGAAAGTCGCGAGGTGGCATCGACCAGGAGATCCTGAATGTGAGAGGAGCATGGATTTGTTTGCAAGAAACGTATCTTCTTGTACAAATGCATACCGCACACACACACAAGCACACACATTACTATTTAATTGTAATGATATTACGTTATAAACAGATGATCAAAATGCACATCATTATATATAAAAAACAATTTCTCAAAAAGATCTTGTTTCTTTCTCTCTTTCCTAGAAATACCTCATTATTGCCAAGTGGTCGAAATGCATAGCATTTTAAGTCTTAAGTGATTTTGATCATTTACTCTCTCTTGTATGCTAGTATTAGTAGTTTTCTTTTTATCTGCTGTATATCAGTATGTTATACTTTTCTATTAGTATATTATACTGTTTTATTAGTGTGTTATACTGTTTAATTAGTGTGTTATACTGTATTTGAGTATGTATACTGTTTTACTGGTGTGTTACACCGTATATATGTGTTATACTGTTTCTCTCTCCTGTAGAGGGTTTTGTGGCCAGTGGCGAAGGGCAGGATGGTGAGTCACGACAGCTACCTTTGCCAGAAATATCCTCACTCGCTTCCTTGGCCGACGCAGCGAGAGGCCGGGTTCTTTGTAGGGGCGCCGAGGTAGGTCCAGGAAGGAGAGAGAGGAGGAAGAGGAAAGGGGAAGAAAGGAGGGAGGAAGAGTAGGAAGAAAGGAAGAGGAAGAGGGAAGAAAGGAGGGAGGAAGAGTAGGAAGGAAGGAGGAAGAGGAGGAAGCAAAGAGGACTAGGGAAGAGAGGGGGGGAGGGAGTAAAGTTTACGGAGGAGTAGGGAGAAAGAAGAGGAAGGATTAGGGAGGAGGAGGAAAGAGAGAGTAAGATGGGAGGGGGAAGGAAAGAGAAAGGAAGGGGGGAAAGAGGAAGGAGGAAGAAGGAAGGAATAGGAAGGAAGAGGAGGAAGGAGGAAAAATGAAGGAATAGGAAGGAGGAGGAGGAAGGGGAGGAGTAGGAGGAGGAGGAAGAAGAGGAAGAGGAAAAGGAGAAGGAGGAGAAGGAAGAGGAAGAGGAAAAGGAGGAGGAAGAGAAGGAAGAGGAAAAGGAGGAGGAGGAGATGGAAAAGGAAGAGGAGAACAAGGAAGAGGGAAAGGAGGAGGAATAGGAAGATGAGAACAAGGGAAAGGGAGGGGAGGAGGAGAAGGAGGAAGAGGAAGAGGAGAACTAGGAAGAGGGTAAGGAAGAGGAGGTGGAGGAAGAGGGTGAGGAAGAGGAAGTAGAAGAAGAGGAATACTAAACAAAGGGAGAGGGAAAAGGGGGTAGGGGGAGGGATGGAGAGGGATAGGGGTATGGCCACTCTGCAATCGATTTGCTGGGAGGGCAGCGGGCAGCGGGCAGCGGGCAGCGGGATGTCTAGCGGGTCAGAGGCGAGAAAAAAATGCGTGGAGGCACCCACTGGCCGCGTCCGGTGTGGCCTCTCGTATTGGATACAGTGCGTCGCGTGCAGCGTGGCCCTGCCCTGAGGGAGCGAAGGAGGTGGAGAGGGTGAGGAAGAAGAAGAGAGAAGGCAGATGGAGGGAGGACAGAAAGATAGTGAAAGAGGGAGAAGGAGAGGGAGAGAGGATGAGAAAGGGATTTTCATTTCTCTTTTTTTTTTTTCCGTGGAATTTCCACAGGTCTCGATACTGATGATAACCGCAATGATAATGATAATAGTCATAAATAATCATAATGATAACAATAATAATGATAATTATGATAATGATAATGATAATATTGATAATGATAATAATAATGATAGTAATTATAATGGTAATTGTGATGATGATTATGATAATGATAATGATAGTAACAATAATAATGATACAACTACTACTACTACAACTATTACTATTACTACTAATAATAATAATGATCATTATAACAAATGGAATGGTAATGGTGATAATAATGATGATAATGATGATGGTAATAATAACTACTAATAATAAAAATGATAATGATAACAATATAATAATACTAATAGTGATGATAATGATGATATTGATAATAATAATAGTAATGATATCGATACTGATTGTAAAGAACATAACAATGATGATAATAACGATAATAATGACAGTGATAATAATAATGACGATTAAAATAATAATGATAGTAATAACAACAGTGATAATAATAATATTAATAAAAATGATAATAATAGTAATAATGATAACAATAGTACCACTACTGATAGTAATAACAATAACAACAACAATAGTTGTAATGATAATATTAATAATGATGATAATAATGGTAAATATAATAATAATGAAAATCAAAATAATGATAATAGCGACAATGATACTAATGATGATACTCTTATTAGTAATAACGATATTAAAAATAATAATGATTGTAATAATAATAATAATAATAATAATAGTAATCATGATAATAATAATAATGATAATAATGATGATGATAATGATGATGATAATAATGATAATAATAGTAATAATAATAATAACTATAATAATGATAATGATAATAATAATAATGATAATAATAACAATAATAATGATAATTATGATAATATTAATAACAATAATAATGATGATAATAATAGTAACTATTAATAACTATGATAACATTAAAAGAATTGATGATCATATTATCATCTCATATTAGTAACGAGAATAGTTCTGATAATAATGGTAATAACAATAACAATAGTAGTAGTAGTAGTAATAATAATAATAATAATAATAATAATAATAATAATAATAATAATAACGATAATGATGATAATGAAAATAATGATAATAGTAAAAATAATAATGATAATAATAAACATAATAATGATCATAATAATACAAACAACAATAATAGTAACATGGGTGACAATGATGATAATAGCGCTGGTGACCTCTCTCGCTCGTTTCAGCTTCCGCCCCGAATATTCGACGTCCTCGCTGACGCGGCCGTGCCCGGAGGCGTGTCGGCCGCCGCGCCACAAGGACTGGACCTACTGCTGACTGACACGCACACGCACACGCACAAACACACGCAGGCACGCACGGACACGAGCGCACAAATTTGTGTGTACAAATTTATATACACATTGTAACAATCCCGCTTGTACAGTGTAGGTTGATAGTTTATGTAAATTTAAGTTTTAAGATGTATAGGGGAAGCAGCGGGATAATTACAACAAGTAATGAGAGTAGCTTATTTTATAGCTTATAAATGAATATCAAGTATTTATCTAAAGTTTGTAGCTTTTACTATTTTCTTGAATTATGAATAATCATCAATTGTATTTTTGAATCACTAGTCATTTTGTTAAACAGTTATCCTTCTATTACTTATTTCAAATTATTTAGTGTTTCAAGTAATAGTCCTTTTTCTATTGTATTTGTTAGTAGCAGACTTAAATAAGTATTCCTTATTATCTTCATATTAGGTGCATCATCCAGCATTTTTCATTACAATTAGATAATTCTCATTTAACGTTTCTTAGTAGTCTTAGGTTATCTTCTCACAGTAGGTTTATTTAAATTGAACAATATTTCACAAGTTTAATTATTTCATTAAATGTATTGCACGCAACAAAATCATTAAACATTATACAAAATTAAAATATATTATTGAAGATAAATATAATTTCTTTTCCAATCCTAACAGCGATTTAATACACTCGTTTTTCCCTCAAGAAAGCCGGTTTACCGCATAACAATAATAACACCACTTATTTCCTTATGTTTCACCTCAGACCCTAACACAGACAAAGTATACACTTCACCAGTACACTAAGATGCAACTAAGGTTCCAGATGTTCGAACTAATTTTCAAAGTTAGTCCACCGTGTACCCGAGTACCTGGGAGTGAATGGAACAACGGCCGCTCAGTCGAGACTCACGTTTTCAGCCCACGTCGCCCCCAGGAAGACTGCTGCGCCCTCCGCTTCGGAACCTCGGATTCGCGAATCCTCAAGCTCAACGCACGATACGCACACTACTTTCGAACGCACTTTTAAATGTCACTTTGGTACGCACAGGCCGTAAATTTGAAGAGATTGTAATAACATAAATATATATATATATATATATATATATATATATATGAATATGAATGGTAAAAACACTCTTCCGTGTTGATACTATGATAGAAAAATCCACAATGCAATAAACATATTTATTGAAAATGAGAATTGATTGCCTCCTCTCTTGTAATGATGCTCTGACACAGATGTCATCAGCATAGCATATAATGGATTCACCATTCCCAATTGCAATATCTGCCACCAGCTTGTGCATAAGGACATTGGACAGCATAGGGCTGAGAACTCCTCCCTTTGGGGTCCCAAGTTCAAAAGATTGTGAAGTGGAACTTCACAATCAAGACACTTGTAGATCTGTTCGTAAGAGACATTCTAATCCAGCTCAATAATTTACCCCGAATGCCAAAGCTTACTAACTGTTCTAGGACAACTTCTCTGTTTGCAATGTCAAAAGCTGACTTAAGGGCAAGAAAGTGTGTTTCCCTGAATTAGAGCTTGTGCTACCTGCCGATGTGCTACCTCACGATAGACGTGTGCTACGTCCCGATAGATATCCGTACAGTCTATGAGATAATTTACCTCGTAACCTGTACCCGAGTCTGTTCAAAATGATCCTTTCTAGAACTTTGCATACACATAAGGTTAGTGAAAGTGGGCGGTATTTATCAGTTTTGGTTTCGGCATAGGGATGATTAGACTGCGCGTCCAGGGGCCAGACAGAACACCTTGTGACAAACTTAACCCGTACAGGTGCAAAAGGAGATTACCAGGTACCTGAGCTTTAAGGCGGAGGACACTGTAGGTAATTCCATCCTCACCTGGGGCGGACGGTTTGCCTTTTATTCATGCATTGTTCATTTCCCACTCAGTAATCTCAGCAAAGTCTGAAGGGTCGGTATCAGAACATCCAATTTCAATGGCAAGTTTACGTGCACTTCTAGACTGACTGTCATTCTGAATACTTATGGGAAGTGAGCTCCATCCCACTGACTAAGGAGCATATATGTACTATTCACCAAGCGGGGACGTGGCACTCCAGCTGTCACTCCACCTATCCATCTGTATCACCTGCGCGTGATTAGTTCACCCCCATCCCGTTTTCTTTTGTTTTTTTACTTTTTTATCTATAAATTGTATTTGTTAGTTTTATTGTTCCTACTTACGATACTCAATTTGTATTTCAATTTGTTTTGTATTATCAAAAGGTCATGTTTAATTTCTATATATTTTTCAACGATTATACAGTCCGTGACGTGACACTGCACTTTTGAATAATCACCGCATTGAATCTTTAATTATTGCTTTTACTTTCTACTAATGGTTTATTTTACCATCTCATTTTATTAAGGAAAGTTTTACAAATGTTTTATGATTTTAGTCGGTTTTTGATCTATTCATAAGCTCTTTTAGTCCGTGTTTTTATAGCTATTAATTAATAATTTGGCATTTTTATGCGGAATGAATAATTTCAATATGTATTTGATTGCTTTGATTTTGTTGTTCATAAGAAACATGTTTCAGTATGTGGTGACGTCATGAGTTCCTGGAGTTCCCGGGAACGGAGCAAATAAACAGTGTCAACTGGAACTTTGTTTGTGTCACGTCCCCTCTCTGCAAAACTACACCAAAGGTTGCACTGGCTCTTTGTTTCTTGCCTGGTTTGGAAAATGCTGGACGTGTTAGTTAAGTATAAATGAAGGCAACTGAAATAATACATAACGTAAATGAAGTTGAAATAACATAAGTTTAAATCCAGTAATACTCGATTTAAATACTAGTTATTTTTTAACTATTTAATCTTATCATTCTTAGTCTTTTAACAATGTATATATGTATGGAAGTAACGTAACTTATTCGAGACTTTTACTGCCGAGTCTTTGCCATTCATTTACGGTTTTATTTTTACGGAGCATTTACTCTTACCTGTACTTTTACTGATCTTTCTACTCTACTATTACCAGACTTTTACTCTACTTTTACTGATCTTATTACTCATATTTTACTGTACTTTTGGTATTTTATCATTACTTTGCATTCTTTACTCTTTTCGTTATTTTACCCTTATTCCCGACTGGTTTACTTTGTTTCTGCCTTTATTTCTACCACACGCTTCTGCGCCTACCGCTCGTGCTACCACTACTATTGCTACTGCTATCATTATTGCTATGGCTACTACTACCATTTCTGCTATTGCTTCTACTACTGCTACTACTATTGGTACTGTCACTACAATGGAAGGACACTAGAGAAGGATAAAAGCAGCATTGTTGGATCTTTTCAAAAGAGTATTATTGTCTCATTTCAAGAGGAGTGAACGGGACCCCTAACTTTACTTCTCACCTGGTCCCTAAGCCTCTCCTGCCTCAGGGGAGATTTGAATTCGGGTTCCTCTTTACAGGATGGTACCTGACCTTAAGCTAGGAGAATATCTTACAATAGCTGCTTGTGCAAGAGGACTATGAAACTGCAGGGCATTAGTCGGTTTGCCTGAAACTCGGTTGATTTTTCCCCAGAATTTAGCCACTGAGGTGTTATTGTTAATGCTGTGTAGGAACTGTTCAAAGTGATAATTTCTGAAATTATATTTAATTCCCGTAGATTTTTGTTAGCTGTAAGAAAATGAATAAGGTTGTCACGGGTATTGTCCTGCTTGTAGATATCAGAAAGCTCCTGAACTCGCTTTTGTTCCTTTTATAGTGTAGGGTCACCGACCCCTTAGGTTGTCTGGAGCCTTGTGAGTTGTTGCTCTAGAAGGTTTTCTTTGGACAGACCCAGGTGTTGTTGTAATGAGTGACCACTTTCATCATGTCCATGGAGAATTTATCAACACTCGTTACTGTGTAATCGTTATACCAGTCATAAATACGTGATTTAGAGTGATGCCCAAGGTAGGGAGGAATAGAAATTTTAAGTCTATTTGTTTTTGCAGATTGACTATTATCAGATTAGCTCTGTTGCAAGTATTCTTCTGACGTTTATATGCACAAGATCCCTTCCTATTACATAAGCTGGCCTGCCCCCCGTCGCACGAGTAGCATATACGGTCATAGATCTATTGTTCACAAAATATCGGAACTCTTGGCCATTTTCATTATGTTGACTGCCTACAAGTGAAAATCTCCCATGCATATCGTGCCGCGATTAAGAAAGTTGGGCAATGAATCAATTTGGAACTTTTTACACCTTGCGCATACATTGTACAGAGAGAAAAACCCAGAGGCTGTTCGAATATGCAACTGCTGATATTGTACATTGTTGACTTCTGCACCAGCCTATGCGGTTTGGTGTCCCTGAATAAGTCAATAGGCCTGCCAATCCTGTGTTGGCATAGGAGTGGTACCCTACATTTCTTGGGGCACACGGCACTGGGTATGGTCGGGACAGGAGGGGAGGGGGTGCGTACGGCGGGCTGATAATCGTCTTTGTTCTGGAGAGAAAGCCTTGCGACAGTGCCATTAAAGTGTTTTTAATTTGAATTTGATATTTGCTAATCTCTCCCTTTCTCTCTCTCCCTCTCTGTCTGTCTGTCTGTCTCTCTCCCCTCTCTCTCTCTCTCTCTCTCTCTCTCTCTCTCTCTCTCTCTCTCTCTCTCTCTCTCTCTCTCTCTCTCTCTCTCTCTCTCTCTCTCTCTTTCCCCCCTCCTCTCTCTCTCTCTTTTTTTTTTCTCTCTCTCTCTTTCTATCTCTCTCTCTCTCTCTCTCTCTCTCTCTCTCTCTCTCTCTCTCTCTCTCTCTCTCTCTCTCTCTCTCTCTTTTTTTTTTTTCTCTCTCTCTCTCTTTTCTCTCTCTCTCTCTCTCTCTATCTCGGGGAGAAAGGGACACACACACACACACACACACACACAGAGAGAGAGAGAGAGAGAGAGAGAGAGAGAGAGAGAGAGAGAGAGAGAGAGAGAGAGAGGAAGGGAGAGAGACAGACAGACAGACAGAGAGGGAGAGAGAGAAAGGGAGAGATTAGCAAAAATCAAATTCAAATTAAAAACACTTTATTCCATTAATTACAATGGGTATTCTATTTACATACATGATGTTTATGTAATAGGACGTTATATACATAGATATTATACAAAGCTTGTTTAACAAGATTAGACAGAACATTAATATCACATATGACTGAAATTTCGTACTTGGCTTGATGTTCAAACGCCTGATGTCATTGATTTTTCAGTAGATGTTCTTTCACTTTTATTTTAAATGTCTTTTGGTTGGAGATATTTCTAATATTTTCTGGTAATTGGTTCCAGTTCACCAGTCCTCGGATTTGCATAACTCTTGCCCCGGTTTCTGTATTCGATTCTTTGATATATAAGGATTTATTTTGTCTTGTATGAACACTTGTTGTTTGTATAGGTAATAGCCAATTTGGGTAATTTCCTAGTATGATTTTATGAATTAGAATACACGTGTCATAGTTGTATTTCTGTTGTACTTTAAGCCATTTTAGTTTGTTTATATGTGGTGTGATGTGGTCAAATTTATTTACATTTGCCAGTGCTACTCTTACCGTTCTGTAGTTTCTGTGTCCTTTGTATTTGTGTTTCGTTTGTGGAGACCCAGATGTGTAAACAGTAATTAATGATACTAAGTGCTAGTGTTTGTCTAATAGCAATGCTTGTTTCTTTTGGGTATTTTATTTTTGATGTTCTGAGGGCTGCCTATGAAAATACATTGTGTTTTTTGTGGATTCATTTTCAGGTCATTCATAGCGAAGCATTTTTTGTCTGCTTCTGATAGGGTATGTTTTTTTTTTTTTTTCTATCAATTAATTTAGATTGCTAACAGAGGCAGCGTGACGAAACTGAGAGTCGTCGGCGTACTGAATAAGACAAATGACAAATCATTTATGAATATAATACATAAGATTGGGCAAAGGATGGAGCCTTGTGGAACACCGAACGAAACTGGTTGCTTTGATGATACATTTTCTTGTTTTTTTACTAAGTTTTCGCGGACAGAAAACTGAACCAAAAATTATCAAATTCGTGATTTGTTAGTTTGTTAAGTAATTCTTGGCTGATAGTGTCAAAGGCCTTCGATAAATCACACAGAGTGAGCAAATTGATCTGGTTATTATCTACATTATAATAGATTTCATCTGTGACTTTTAGTAATGCTGCTTCAGTTGATAATTTACTCATAAAACCGTGTTGCGTGTTAGATATAAGATTATTTGCTTCCAAATATGTTGTTGATTGGTTTGCAGATATTTTCTCTATAATTATTAATTTCGTCTCTGTCACCGGATTTGAAAATAGACGTTATGTTACCATGTTTCTAAAGTGATGGATAAACAGCGGCGACTATAGATGTATTAATAATGACTGTCAGATAGCATGCAATTGCTGGTAAACTATAATTTATGAAACGATGTGCAATGCCATTCGCTCCCACGGAATTCGTCTTTCGTAAGTGTTTTATTGTTAGGATAATTGTTTCTACTGCTACTGGTTGTGGTCTGAAAAAGTTTGTTGTAGTGTTCGTTTGATATGTTGTGTTGATATGTGGGGGCGGTCGTCTGTTCAAAAGTGCGTCCACCTACTTCTGCAAAGAAGTTATGAAAGTGTTCTATATTATTTATGGAATTTTGGGAAATGTCTGTGTTTTGTTTCTTCTTAGGCACTAATGTATTTACTAGTTTCCACGTTTTGGCAAATCGCTTCTGCATTCATTGAACTTACTTTTAAATTAAAACAATTAGTTTTCGCCCAGTGGAGTAGAGTTTTCACATTTCCCTTCTTATGTTTGTATTGAGCCTAAAGGTTGGTGTCAGATCTGTTTATCTTGAGAGCTTTGTGAGTATTATTTCTATCATTTATGACCCTCTTATTGATGTAATTTATCCAGGGGGTGGGAGGACGTCTAACTGTTTTTGGTTTAAAAGGGGCGGATGCATCGAGGCCGTTCTTTATCACATTTGTTAGAATATTTACTTGTCAGCCAAGGGCATCAGTTGTTAAGATCTGTGACAGTGACGATTCATTGGCTATATATTGGCAGAGAAATTGAGGATCGTAATGCGTTAGGTCGCGAGAGGTTTTATTAACTGGTTTTCGCTTTGTCTTTTCTATATTTAAGGTCATGGTTATAAGCTTGTGATCAGCAATGTGGCATGTGACAGCGTCCGCGTGTAGTGAAATATCGGGTCTGTTTGTTATCATAACGCCCAATATGGATGAGGGTTTTCTGTATTCTTTGTTGGTTTCTTTATAAGTGGTTTTGATTTATTTTTGTTAATTATCCCATTTAACTTTGCATTTGATTTATTTAGATCGTCATTTAAATCATCTGAGATAAAAAGAGGTTTTCTCTCTATTGACATTTCTCTGAGAATATTTTCCAGGTAGTCAAATGATTCTGTGGCGGCATGATTTACACTTGCAGAGGAGATCTTATTTGATTTAATGGTATCGCTTACATATATGCAGACTCGACCTCCACGTCCTGCATCACATCTGTAAACATGAAAGTTTGGGATGCTGATGAAACTGCTTGATATTTCCTGGTGAAGCCAAGTTTCACTAAAACACAAAATATCAGTATTTCTCTCCTTAATCATCAATTTAATTTCTTCGAAATGACCGACGAGGGGCTGTGCATCGATGTGGTCTATTCGGATGGTTTGACCGCCGGATTTGCAACGTCAAACATTCTGTTCGCCTTTGTACTTGTTTCTCTTTAGGAACACCTTTATATTGTTGGGAAAGACGTCGGACTCTAAGAAAAGATCTGGGTTTATATCTATGCATCTTTTAGTGGCTGTGGAACTTGAGTAATAAATGTCATTTCTATTTTGAAAGCTTTCACATTGGAAATTTGGTTGAACTTATTTTCCAGGAAGTCTTCAATATTTACCTCATGTGTGTCTGGGTGGCAACTCGTGATATATAGGTACACTACCTGAGGACCGTCGGCATCTCGCAAGGGTATCGGAGAGTAGCGTTCCTCTCTTATTTTTCTTCTTTGTTTTCTAGAGTTGACAGGTGCTTCCTCGGCCAGCTAACCCGTGCTTTAATTCCCAGAGTGAAAGGCGACCCTTGGCCCAGGGTTTTGTGCCCCCTTCCCAAGGTAATGGGACCTCCGCCCTAGGATACGGGCCCCTTGGCAGCGGGGTCAAAGCTGCTCCCCCGCCCATGACGATGGGCGGGGGAGCTGCGGCTGCTCGTTTGTTTGTTTGTGTGTTTCCGCTCGTTCCGCGTAGTTGTTGATGACGAGCTGTGGCGCTTGTGGAGTAGGAGGGGTAGTAGTGGGGGACAGGTACTCCAGGCACGTGGTGGTGTGTCGTACCTTCCCATTGGCGGTTTGGTGGAGGATGTTCTTGCTTGTTTTTCCTTTTACTGTTTCTAACGTAGCTTCTTCTAGGTGTGACTTGTGTAGAAGCTTCGTTCTTCATACCGGTTGTGGACGTGTCAGCGTTGTTGTTGGGCAAACGCTCGCGTGGGTCCGCTGGCGCGTCAGCAAGATCGCGAGTCTGCTGGGTCGGAGTGGGAAGAGGGGACGGAGTTTCGGAGGAGGGTGGTGGGGGAAGGTAGGAGAGGCGTTGTTCGTGGGTACTGCCGTGGAAGGGGTTGGAGTGTGTTTATTTTGTGACGTATAGGTAAAGGACGTTCTGCCAGGGGGAGGGGATGCGAAGGGGAAGGATTGGTAGATAGATTGATCGCGGACAGGGGCTGGGATATCGGATGTAGCGTGATGGGATGGGGTCGAGAATGTTGTGACGAATACTCCCTTTCCGCATTCCTGCGATTGAGAAGGCATTGCACCTTGGCTAATTAGACTGTTGATTGCAGATTGTTGTTCCGATCAGCAAGTCAATTTTATTTTCAATAAGATCTTGATTGACAAAAGAGGGTTCGTGTTGCGTATGTGTATTTTGGTTTTTGAAAGATTTTTACAAATGGTGCAGAGATACCTGTTTTCTTTGGTGGCGGAGACCAGTCAGCGGCGAGAGTGTCTGTCGTTGTTGTAGCAAACACTGTATTGTCCTTTTTTAAACACCGATCGACCATGGTATGCACTATGGAGTTTGTCATCCTTTTAGTGTCGATTGCTATATTTCTTTCTTTTAGAGTCTGATATATGTAGCCTTCAAAAGTCTGATATATGTAAAATGATATTGTAGGCGTTTTCGATCTCATCCGGGCTGTACAGTTTCCTGATTTGATCACACAAAACCATCCGAGCCCATGCAATAAAGCATAGGTCTGTGTTCAGCACTATGTTTATGCTGCCTACCTGATCGACGGCTTTTCTGTCTGCACTGTATTCACTGTTTCCATTTATCTGATTTGTTTCTTCATTGTCCTCACTGTTATCACTGTATTTACTGGTTTCGTTGTGATTTCTGATCGGACTGCTGTGATTGTCCGGGTTGCTGGGTCGCCTTTTGCCCTGGGCGGGGGGGGGGGGGCAGCCTTGACCCTGGTTCCCGTGGGGGTGCCCATCGTCATGGGCGGGGGAGCAGCTTTGACCCCGCTGCCAAGGGGCCCGTATCCTAGGGCGGAGGTCCCATTACCTTGGGAAGGGGGCACGAAACCCTGGGCCAAGGGTCGCCTTTCACTCTGGGAATTAAAGCACGGGCTAGCTGTCCGAAGAAGCACCGAGGAAGCTCCCTGGCTTGGCCCCCTGTGACCCAGGGAGGGTTACAGGGGACCATGAGATGCCATGGTTTGCTGAGCTGTTAGGCGGCGGCGCTAAGGAGGCAAAAACAGGTCCGTTCACCACGGCGGCTAGACTCAGAGAGAGCCTTTATGAAACAAGCATCGGGTAATGTGGAACTTGAAGAGGAGGAATATTGGTAAATGGTTTGAATGTAGAAGGAACAGGGGTAGAGAGACTGGAGGTTGGATGAGGAGCGGAGTGTTCTCTTGGGTCATGGTTAGAAAGTTTCTGGAGGAGAGTTGAGTGAGGAGGTCTGAGAAACAAAGGTTTTCTTGTAAGGATAAGAGCGGATACATGTCTGGGAAGCAGAGGAAGAGGTGGGTGTAGGACAGGATGTGGTAGAAGATGGGGTGAAACGTTTAGATTGTCTAGTGCGATGGGTAGAGTGAGGAGGAGGTGTTGGCATCGGGGAAGTGGTAGAGATTGGAGTATCTGGATTTAGACTGGAAGGTGAATTTGACTGGGGGGGGGGGGGGTAGAGGTAGGATGATTTGAGGTAGAAGGAAAAGATACTGCGTCAGATGCCGAGACATCTTGAGAAGATGGGGGGCGGGGGCGGAGGGTGTGCTTCCTATCTCGCCTCACGTAGAGTGAGGCCTCCTATAAAATACATTATGGGGGGCACCACAATTGGGATGACCAGGTTGGGCACATACAGGGCAGCAGGCTGTGAACGATAGTTTGGCTGAGTGGCCAAAACGCCAACATTTCTGTCATTGGCGGGGAAGGGGTCGATATGGTCGGACAGGACAGGGCACTCCATCAATGTATACTTCATGGGGGAGGTCATGTCTACGGAAGCTAGTCTTGGCATTATCGGTGTAGGACTTACGCTGGCCTCTGGGAGGAATACTGTAGCACTGCACTGCCACTGCATCATAGTAGGCGAGGCATGGGAGCAGGTCGTTTTCACAGTTGGACCAGTCCTTTTTGTTGACAGGACAAACAGTCGGGAGACGGTAACAGTTCTGATACAAGTACTTAAAAGGTTTGGAGGGGTGGAAGTAATAGGAGGACGAGGGCGGGAGTGTGGAGTGAGGTAGTACTGTGGGAATGGGAACAATTTCAATTTCAAATTTCAATTTGCAATTTCAATTTCAAATTTCAATTTGCCATTTCAATTTCAAAATACTTTATTCCATTAAATACAATGGTTATTCTTTTTACAGAGAAAGGGATTTTACAGTACCCATAGAATTAATGACAGTACATAGTCATGCCTATTCGTATATATTGAAACCTGATGTCACTGGTGATTTAAGAGATGTTCTTTTAATTTCTTTTTGAATGTATTAGAGTTTCTGATATTCCTGATATTATTTGGAAATTTGTTCCAAATCATGGGTCCACGTGTAAGTGTCTGCCGTGCCCCTATATCTGTGCGTGATCTTTTGATGTGTAGAGAGTTTACCTGTCTTGTTTGGACACAGGTTGTGTTACCTACGGTTGGAAGGGTTAATAGCCACTTTGGATAAAACCCTTGGATTGTTTTGTGAATTAGTACGCAAGTGTCATAGTTACATTTGTTTTGTACTTTTAGCCAATTTAGTTTGTTTATGTGCGGGGTAATGTTGTCATACTTATTTATGTTTCCAAGCGCTACTCTCGCAACAAAGTTCTGTAATTTTTGGATTTTCTGAATGTGACCTTTGTTTGTTGTGCCCCAGATGTTAGAGCAATAATTGATTATACTGAGAACTAGTGTTTGTATTACGGATATCCTAGTTTCAGCAGGGATCTTGTTTCTTATGTGGCTTAGGTAAATTAGTGTGCCCATTACTTCCCTATGGATGTTGTCGACGTTGGTTCTCAAATGTCATGAATTTGTCAATGTGTACGCCTAGGTTTTTTTTTTTTTTACAGAAGTGCTCGGTCTTATGTAGCAGTCTTCAAATTTTATGGTGGTGTTTACTGGAATTTTTATCTGGGTTTATCTTGAGGCCATTTGTGTCAAAGTATCCTTTTATTAGTGTCAATGTCTCCTGGGTCTTTTTTATTAGTTCATCTAAGTTATTTACTGAATCACTGTGGAGAAATTGTGAATCATCGGCGTATTGAACAAGAAAGCAATTTTGGACTATAGGTGATAAGTCATTTACGAATATTGTAAATAGAATTGGGCCTAATATAGATCCTTGTGGAACACCGAAAGATACTATCTGTTCTGTAGATATTTCCTCGTGAATTTTGACTGATTGGCTTCTGTTACTTAGATAACTTCTGAACCAGTATGTATTGATGTTGTGATATATTAATTTATTAAGGAGGATTTCGTGGTTGACGCTGTCAAAAGCCTTGGATAAATCGCACAGTGTTAGCAAGTTTATTTGATTGTTGTCTATGTTCTCATAAATTTTATTTGTAATCTGCAATAATGCTGTTTCAGTAAACAACTTACTTCTGAAACCATGTTGTGATTTGGATAGCAGGTCATTTGTCTCCAGAAATAATGTCAATTGGTCTGCTACGATTTTTTCGTGGCATAATAACTGGTGTTATTATGCCATGTTTCCAGAGCGATGGAAATTTACCAGTGACCAGAGATGTGTTAATGATTACCGTTAGATAGTAAGCTATTGCAGATAGACTGTCTCTAATAGAGCGAAAAGCAATGCCATCTGCTCCCACAGCATTAGTTTGACGCAGGTGTTTTATTGTTAAGATTACTGTTTCTAAGTTTACAGGTTGTGGTCTGAAAGTATTTGCTAGTGGCCTTAGCCTTCCTGAATTTTGCTGAGATCTGGAAGTGTTTGTTTGTTTGTATGTGAGATGTCCAATTTTTGCGAAGAAATCGTTAAATTCATTTGCACTAATACTGGTGTTTAGATGATCTCTGTGATTTTTTTGGTTTGGTACAAGTGTTTTGTTACTTGATTTCTAAAATAATTAGTTTTGGCTCCTTGTATAAGTGATCTGACATTTCTCTTTTTTTGTTTGTAGTTTTTCTGGAGGGGGACTCCTGGCGCTTGGAGATGAGTTGCATCACTCCACTGGCGATTTGGATTGATTGATTGATTTTGATTGTTTTTCGTCTTATTTTGCTTTTTTCTAAAGCTTCGTCTGGGCGTTACTTGTATGCCTGCTTCGCTTTGCTTGTTAGCTTAGGGCTGTTCAAGGACTGCTTAGGCGTCTGGTCCTCGGGGAGACTGGCGAGATGGCTCTACAAGCCATCTGTATGGCTTGTAGAGCCATCTGACTTAGTCACCGAGTCAGTTATTAGTTTTACCTATCTCACCTGTTTACCCTTTTCCTTGATTTTTTCAATATTCATATCATCAAAATGAATAATAATAATTTCAATATTAATTGTATTTGAAAGAAAAACACATTTTTCCGCTAATTCCAGGAAAGGGGAAGTTGGATGCAGCATCTAGGGTCTACTGATAGACTCTTTGCTGGATGAGCACATGTACAGCTGGATTGTGGCTCAGTGTGAAATCCAGTTCAAATATTTGAGAACAGATCACTGCAGACATGGTATTTTTACTTATACAGTACTTTATTACAAAACTCACTTCTAACAGGCCTTAATGACCAAAGAAAATACTCAAGTGCAGTAAAACTGTTATTCCAATAAACCTTCCATTCGTCTCCTTTAGTTACTCCTCCCAGTGAGATTCCAACTATTATTGCATTTCAAGAAAACTACAATATTTAGTCATCTTGGTACAACTACCCCAAAAGCTCACTACCATAAAATATAAAATGGCTGTACTTTCATGTTAAATATTTGATTTAAGTTATAGCACCCTATTCTGTCCATTTTTTTCTTTCCTTCTTTCTTTTTTCTTTTAATCTATTTAAAAATGGATATTGCAGAAAATAAAATTGTTGAAAGTCCTGGGAATTTATAAAACTTTTTATATTTCATTTAGCTCAATGTTTATTTCAGAATACAATACGTGATGACCTGAAATTCAAAAAATGTATGAGAAAAATAATCAATTCCTATGGTGAAAAGCTCATCTTTACGGCATGTTAACACTGGTCATGTAGAAACGTCATCCACCTTCTCTCCTCTTATAATGAAAACGCCATGCACATCCAACACTGCTTCTCCTCTTAGTCAGTCTCCATAGAATCAGCCTGAAACAAGATTCAAACATCAGAAATTTCAGACTCTTAAGTTAAATTTAGGAAATATATGTTACCACTTAAGCTGCATTTAACATTCCTCCCCCTAGAATCTGTACTATGTATTAATCAAATTTACTAACAATATATCATGGGCAAATGAGAAAATATGTCATCAATCAAAATTCATCTAATATATATTCTTCAGCTAGCCTTTATTTTCTTAATTAATGAAGTAATTAAGAAATTAATTCCAAACAGCTGAAATAATCTTTAACAGAGGAAAATTTGCATAAGGACAAATTCTCTGTAAGAAGGACAAAATTGAAGAGAGTCCTTATTGACATGAATAGAAAATATTAGTATAATATAAGAAACAACTAATTCAATATTTGACAATAAATCAAAATGGTCTTCCAAGTTTTTTTCTATCATATTCAGTGTAGGATTATCTTCAAATTTATGCAAATTTGTATTGTAGTTCTAAAGAAGGTCTGTATGAACGTGGGACACTTCCACACCTGCCCTGAAACTTCAGCCAAGTCTTTGGCAAAGACTGCCTGTCAAAGACATTTTTGTGGGGAGTCATAGACAAATTTGCAGAGTTAAAGACATATGAAGATTATCACACATCAGTAATGACAAAGATTTTGGAGGCCCATTCTGATTTACTGTCAACATTAATTTATGTTTTCTACATATTTACAGTAATTTTCTATTCAAAAATAAAAATAGTACCAAGCACCTTGGAAGGTGCTTGATGCCATTTTTATTTTTGATAACTGATGCAATGACAACAAACCTAATTTTAGTTAAATCTATAAAATGTGTACTCCCATTATATGAGTAAGATTTATTGCAGTACATAGTTTTAACATATTACTGCAATAAATTATCTTCAGAGTCTATAACAATGTAAATGTTTGTTCAATTACCAGCATTATCTTTGAGATGTGGCACCAGCACAAATCATAGGCAAAATCAAAAAGAACAGTCATAGACCTTTCATGAATACCATCCTTGATCTTAGAGAGGCTTCTCTCACACACATTGAATGCTCTCTACCCACCTGTGGCTGTTCATCAGTTGGTGGTGGTGGAGGCTGATCTGCAGAAGCCTCGCCATCAGCAGGAGCATCTGCTGGCTGGGCCTCGCGGCTGGTTCCTGCTCCCCCTCGCCTCTCTTCCTGGTCCAGACCCTCCAAGTAGGGGTTCACGTCTTCATCGTCATAGATGCTCAACTCCTCACCCTCACCCACAACAGCTATGCTGCAATTCTGGGGGGGAAGAGAATGAAAATTGTAGATTTTTTAAAATGAAAAATAGTAACTGGCACTGAAAATAATACTCAGAAAAAATTGAACAAAGTGAAGAGGACAGCATAGGAAATGGTGAAAAAAATAGGAGACAAATGTAGACAAGATGAATACTTAGTAATGAAGGAAAGAAGTAGGAAAATGCAGATGAGAGAGAGAGAGAGAGAGAGAGAGAGAGAGAGAGAGAGAGAGAGAGAGAGAGAGAGAGAGAGAGAGAGAGAGAGAGAGAGAGAGAGAGAGAGAGAGAGAGAGAGAGAGAAATGGAAGCAGAGAGAGCACTGAGTGTAGAGAGGAGCAAAGAGAAGAAGGGAGATAAGAAGAGCAGCTAAGATAAAAGACAGGATGAAAAGAAAGATGAGAGAGCAGTTGAGAATAGTAAAACATGTGAATAATAAGTAAATACCTTGTTAGTTAGTTCTACATCATTAGGAAGAGTATCTCTGAGAGCTCTCAAGGCATGGCGGATTAATTCATCCCGAGTGACGCTCGAAAATTCCTCTAAGTGGCGTTCAAGGTAAGTACGAGCACTCTGTGAACGTGCCCCAACTGCCATGGCCTTACAGTCATAATAGTTAGCAGAAGGGCATGTCTGATAGATATGAGGACCATCCTCCTGTAAAGGAAAATACATAAAAATTACTATAATAAACATTATACAGACAATCTTACCATAAAATGGTCTTTATCATGTTTCAGTTTGTTTGTATATGTTTAAAATTTACAGGCTTCAGAATCTATTAAAAAAAAAAAAAAAAAAAAAAAAAAAACATTGCATGGACTAATGCAATGTGACAACAGCACATACAATATACAAATAATACAAAAAATATACAGGAAGTAGAGGAAAGATATATATATTTTTATACACTTCTTTTTTTCTGACATCAAAACTTCACAAAAATCAATCTTTCCTCAACTATTTTTCCATATTATGTTAATTCAAGGAAAAATCTATGAATCCCTACAGAACAAATTCACCTTCATCAAATCTCTCCAAATTATGTGATAAAAAGATGAGACAGAGTGAAGACAATACTGCACAAAATAAAAGTCT
>NC_061855.1:979037-981537 GCF_019202785.1 Penaeus chinensis
AGACCAAAACAACACCGGTAATGTTTTGGTTGTGTGGATCCTCGACTTACAATGTGTTTTAAATGCGGATGTCGGAAATATACGTCTTTTCCTTGAATATTACTGTCAGTTGGGTAGACTTTTGGGATGTAATGGAGAATATTATTTATTTTAATGGAAGTAGTAAGGTTTGAGATGTTATAGTTTGAAGGGATGGGAAGTCGAGGGTCTGTAACGTGTGTCAGTGTAGCGTTCGAGTTTTCTGATTTTTTATTTCATGTATAGATTTGTTCTTATACTTAACAATCTCTCAGGAATTCAGTATCATTACAGCATGAATATGATTGCCATTTCTGAGAAAATCCAAACCATAATAACACTCATTTTCCCTAATAACCAGGCAATGGACATTGATGTAAGTTGTGTCAAAAAAATCAAATTCGATTAATTTGTCATCGCGCTAGACACAAATTCAATATTGTGAAAATTTGCTTAAAGGGACTTTTGTGAATACTGATAATCTCATCACAAATCTGATCCGTTATACTTATTTAGAAGAATGCATATGCACAAGTAATAGATAAACCAAATAAAGAATTATAACACTGATAATAGAAAAGCAAAAAATGCATCGCCCAGTAGGCTAGTCGACAAATTGCTGTAAATTAAATGAATTAACTGATATTGTTCCAATGCCAATATGATAATCAATGTCTCTCAGCACGTGGTGCAGATATTCCATTATCAGCTACAAGGAATTCATGTGAATTTTCTTTTGTAGTTCAAAATTTACAAGTTTCTAGATTTTTTTACGGTATACTGCAGTACTAGTCTTGGTAATTGTCATATGAGTCAAATTGTGTCTTTCTCGAATTTCGTCTAGGTGGGAGGCATTTAGCAAGAAATCTCGATACTATATCAATACTTATCAATATATACGCTTGTATACTACATACTTACTGTTAGGGCTCATTACACCGCCTTCAAAAATGACTAGGTCGTCCCGTTGTCTTCAGTGGCAAAATACAGTGAAAAATATCTTTTGACCTTCAATCATCCCCTCGCTTAGCCAATCCTACAAATGTATAGGTCGTTTGGAATTTCAAAAGTTAGACAATCTATCTTGGCTTTCCCGCTTCAATTATCTTGCCCAAGCCGCTATAGCAAAGGAAATTTTAGGTATGAAGAAAAAAAGTTTCTGGAGAATGGAAAAAGAGATTTTGGCTGTTCTATATCACATTTAAAAATGTATAGAAACGTAAGATAAGACGCGATATTCTATGTGTACAGCTAACGACATTTCACAATTTCAAGTTTCGAAAAAGATCTGACGTGTAGCAGGGAAAAGATTTTTCAGGGTTTTACTAGATGATGAAATAATTATTGGTCTATAATATAGTAAAACATCCATAATCATGATATCAAAAAGCTATTTCCCTACTGCTTCACCTTATCTAACCTGCTGATCTTCAACATTAATCATAAGTACCACACTGACAGCGAGCAGGCGCGGGCAGGCACGAGCGGGTGGGAGCCATTTCGTTTCTGTGACCTTGCTGAATAAACTTTTTTTTTATCAGTAAAGTTAGTTATTTACTCATCATTTTGTAACGCCACCGTATAAACACTTCAAGTGCATGATTCAAGAGAGCAAGGTTAACTATTAGCTCTCCCCACGTCGACCCGCGCTCACTCGCTTCCAGGTTGAACATGACTGAACACTTCTACTGCAAGTGCTCAAAAACTTCTAACTTCCACCCGCTCGCGCCAGCTCGCTCTTCCTGGACGCGGCCCCAAGCCCCGGAGGTACTATGGCATCGCCTGCCGAAGGGGGACCAGTGGAGGGGCCGATGGGGGACCAGTGGAGGGGCCGAAGGGGGACCAGTGGAAGGGCCGAAGGGGGACCAGTGGAGGGGCCGAAGGGGGACCAGTGGAGGGGCCGAAGGGGGACCAGTGGAGGGGCCGAAGGGGGACCAGTGGAGGGGCCGATGGGGGACCAGTGGAGGGGCCGATGGGGGACCAGTGGAGGAGCCGAAGGGGGACCAGTGGAGGGGCCGATGGGGGACCAGTGGAGGGGCCGAAGGGGGACCAGTGGAGGGGCCGATGGGGATCAGTGGAGGGGCCGATGGGGGACCAGTGGAGGGGCCGATGGGGGACCAGTGGAGGGGCCGATGGGGGACCAGTGGAGGGGCCGAAGGGGGACCAGTGGAGGGGACGAAGGGGGACCAGTGGAAGGGCCGAAGGGGGACCAGTGGAGGGGCCGATGGGGGACCAGTGGAGGGGCCGAAGGGGGACCAGTGGTGTGGCCGAAGGGGGACCAATGGAAGGGCCGAAGGAATACCAAGGGACAGACGAGCACATAAAGAGAACATTTGTTTTTCTAGCGGTTACGAGCTAAAAAATGACATGCTTTATGAAGCAGAGAGGTTACGAGGTAGGTAATTTACATATTTTAAGCAGTAGAGACTAGTTAGCTCTCTGACCCTCATGAAAAAGGCTTCCTAAACATTTACTCAACGAA
>NC_061855.1:986537-1026537 GCF_019202785.1 Penaeus chinensis
TACTGGCTTGTACATGTGTACTTAATGCACGTGATTTTGTGTATGAGCAGGATACATTTTTGATACATTTACCGTTGGCTGAACGACTATAGTGACGTTTCTAACTCAGACAAGGCTCAGGGATTGGTAAGATTTTTGTGACAATGATACAAAAACCTACTTTTAATGGCATGTGTTTTGGATACAAGAGTCACAGCTAGCAGTTCATAGATGAGCCAAGCACCACAAATGCATAATGTGAGGGGGCAAAGCCTACTAAGGGAATGTAACTTGTGACATCAGCCTGCAGGTTGAAATACAAACAACCACATTGCTGTGCACTATTTTCACAATGGTTGTTCTTGTGCAGTAAGGAGTTCAGAAGATGTATCCCTATGATACTGATGGTTATTTGATGTTATTAATATGTTTCTCTATTTTTCATAAACTTTTAATCCCACTGTTTCATCAGGTCCAAGATGAAGGTGAAGGAGATCAATCAGATGGCCAATGTGGCCTGGTCACCTGCAAGTGTCCATCCTCTGTATATGGCCTGTGGCACAGCGGCTCAGCAACTGGACGCCAGCCTCAACACCAACCCAACTCTTAGTATCTACAATGCAAATTTAGGGCAGGCAAATCTGGAGACAAAATTGGTAGTGTCTGTGGAATCACCAGGAAGGTTGGTTATAGATCTGATGGGATTTCTGTCTCCCTCCCTCCCTCCCTCCCTCCCTCCCTCCCTCCCTCCCTCCCTCCCTCCCTCCCTCCCTCCCTCCCTCCCTCCCTCCCTCCCTCCCTCCCTCTCTCTCTCTCTCTCTCTCTCTCTCTCTCTCTCTCTCTCTCTCTCTCTCTCTCTCTCTCTCTCTCTCTCTCTCTCTCTCTCTCTCCCCCCCCCTCCCTCCCTCCCCTCCCTCCCTCCCTCCCTCCCTCCCTCCCCTCCCTCCCCTCCCTCCCTCCCTCCCTCCCTCTCTCCCTCCCTCTCTCCCTCCCCTCTCTCTCTCTCTCTCTCTCTCTCTCTCTCTCTCTCTCTCTCTCTCTCTCTCTCTCTCTCTCTCTCTCTCTCTCTCTCTCTCCTCTCCCCCCCTCCCTCCCTCCCTCCCTCCCTCCCCTCCCTCCCTCCCTCTCTCTCTCTCTCTCTCTCTCTCTCTCTCTCTCTCTCTCTCTCTCTCTCTCTCTCTCTCTCCTCTCCCTCTCTCTCTCTCTCCTCTCTCTCCCTCTCCCTCCCTCTCCTCTCTCCCTCTCCCTCTCCCTCTCCCTCTCCCTCTCCCTCTCCCTCTCCCTCTCCCTCTCCTCTCCCTCTCTCCCTCTCCCTCTCCCTCTCCCTCTCCCTCTCCCTCTCCCTCTCCCTCTCCCTCTCCCTCTCCCTCTCTCCCTCTCCCTCTCCCTCTCCCTCTCCCTCTCTCCTCTCTCCTTGTCTCCCCTCTCTCCCTCTCTCCCTTTGTCTCCCTCCCTCTCTCCCTTTGTCTCCCTTCCTCTCTCCTTTTGTCTCCCTTCCTCTCTCCCTTTGTCTCCCTCCCTCTCTCCCTTTGTCTCCCTCCCTCATTCTCTCTCCTCTCTCTCTCTCTCCTCTCTCTCTCTCTCTCTCTCTCTCTCTCTCTCTCTCTCTCTCTCTCTCTCCTCTCTCTCTCTCTCTCTCTCTCTCTCTCTCTCTCTCTCTCTCTCTCATTCTCTCTCTCTCATTCTCTCTCTCTCTCTCTCTCTCTCTCTCTCTCTCTCTCTCTCTCTCTCTCTCTCTCTCTCTCTCTCTCTCTCTCTCTCTCTCTCTCTCTCTCTCTCTCTCTCTCTCCCCCCCTCTCCCCCTCCCTCCCCCTTCCCCCTTCCCCCCTTTCTCCCTTCCCTTTTCTTCCCTTCCCCTCTGCTCCCCAACCTCCCTCCCTCCCTGAGTGAATGCTTTTTCTGATAAAAAAAAGAGAAAGAAATGAATAGAAAAAAAAGTTTAGATAAAATTTGGTGAAGACATTATGTATCTGTTCTTATTTCTTTTTCAGATTTCATGCGTTAGATTGGACTGGAGACCAAGGATCAGGTGTAATAATAGGGGGATGCGACAATGGGGTTTTGTACGTGCATGATGCTAATAAACTAATTGCCAATCAGCCTGACCACCTCCTAGGGTCCACAGAAGGCCATCACTCGGGACCAATTTTCTCACTAAGCAGCAACCCATTGAAGGTATGTTAGTGGCCTCCTTTTTAAAAAGCTTTTTCTGGCTCTTAATTGTTGTATAGGGCTCTTTGCTAATGAAGCCGAAAGATGTGTTTGAATTTTTCTATCTGTTTTGTCTCTGATTAGGTAATGATATTTGAATTTTTGAGTTATTCATATTAATGGTTAGATTTTTAAAAAGTCAAGTGGTGATATTTATGTCCATGGAGAACTCTGCTCGTAGCTTTACCTGAACGATGTAGTTAAGTAATATAATGTTTAATAATTTCCTTTCAAGAGCAACTTAGTGGCCACTGGATCAGTGGACTGCGACTTGCTAATTTGGGACGTAAACAACCTCTCTAGTCCCATGACACCTGGCAAGAAGGCAAATCTGGGAGCTAATGTCACTTGTGTTCAGTTTAACAGGTAATTATTAAAGTAATTGTTTTAGAAATTACTTTTTTATGAATAGATGAAAAGCAGTTACAGACATTAAGGTTTCAGGAATGGAGAATCTCTGTATGTTAGAAGTTAATTTTGTAAATATTAACTCCCAAAGTCAAAAGTTTACCCTTAAATGACACATTGGAATTAATAATTTTTTCTGAAGTTTTAAGCCTTTTAGGATTAATTCTTTCTTAACATTACTCAGATTAATTCTTTCTTAACATTACTCTTTAACAGACAAGCAGAACACATTTTAGCATCAACCTATGCAGGGCACTGTGTGATATGGGACCTCAAGAAGAGTGCATCAATCATCTCGATTGTGGATTCTGTCTCAAGGGTAAGAGAATGGTGATGTTTGAGTACTAGTTTTAAGTACATATCACCATTTCAGATGACTTAGGTCAGTGATACTCCATTCTTTTCTGATATTCAGTTCTTTCATATGAATTTCATATCCAATTTGCTAAAAGATGTCCTCTTTCAGATGAAAGCCAAGAGCATCAGCTGGAACCCTGACGTAGCAACACAGCTCCTGCTGGCAAGTGATGACGATGCAACACCCATGGCCCAAGTGTGGGATCTGCGCTATGCTAATGCTCCTCTCAAGACCCTGGAGGGACATCAGAGGGGTATCCTGGCAACAGCTTGGTGTGTTCAAGATTCCAGTTTGCTTATGACGGCTGCAAAGGATAACAAGTAGGAATTTTTTGTGTGTGTGTGTGAAAACAAATTATGAAAGCTTGTGTTATTTTATGTTATTTTACTTTATTTATCTTTCATTTATATATATATTTTCAAATGTCAGTTTATATTAATGGATTACTCGAAGATGTAAATTACACAAAGACTTCTGCTTTCAGAATCTTTGTGTGGAATCCTGATTGTGGGGAGAGAGGGTCCGAAATTGTCTGCGAATTTCCTTCTTATAACCAGTGGAGTTTCAACTTGGATTGGTGTAAGCGAGACCCATCCCTAGTGGCTACGTCCTCTGTGGATGGAACTGTGAGCGTTTACTCAATCCTCGGAGGAGGTTTACCCCCGACACAAGCTGATAAGGTAAGTTTAGAGATGGCACAAAATAGTTACTTATTCTTGTCTTCTAGTATCAGGTGTTCTCTAGTCTCGTTATATAACAATTATCATATTTACCCTTGAATTTATGAATGCAGTCTCTAATAATCTCTAAAAGTGTAGACGTTTTACCTTCATTTATTCCCCATTTAGTTCTCGGCCATTGCGGATTCCTTCCCGGGCATGGAAATGCCTGCAGTGGTACCCCAGGGAGCAACTCCGCAACCCATTCAGGTCAAGAACCCACCCAAGTGGTTCCGCAAGCCATCGGGAGCAAACTTCTCAGTAAGTTCAAATGTTTGTGCTCTCGCAAACATTAGAGAAATGAAAGGAAGGATAACATAGTCCAGCTTTTAAAGAGAGATTAGATGAAGTTTTTCAAATGTAAAAGAAAGTTATGCTTGTTGGATGTGATCTTTGCTACATCTTGCACGGAAATTAGATCACAAGAGAAAAGATCTTGTGTAGTATATGTTTAAATGCAATAACATCACTTCTGGTTGTGCATAACATAAAACCTATTCTAATGTTATCCTTGGTTTCAGTGCATTTGAGTATTGCATTTCATGTAATTCTTGATGATATTCATATATAAAATAGGAATCCAGAATTTTTTGCTTACCTCACCGAATGATTGTTCACAGTTTGGTGGGCGACTAGTATCTTGGAACAAGCAGAGCAGAGCTGTGGCCATCTCTCAGGTCATAACAGAAGAGAAGTTGGTGGAACGAAGCGTCCAGCTAGAGAATGCGCTCTCTCAGTCCCAGCTGGGCCCATACTGCCAGGCCAAAGCAGAAGCTGCTGCCAAACCCAGTGATCAGGTAATTTTTGTTTATCTTCAGGTGGTGTTCTTCTTCCATTTCTTCTTTTCTGCTTCCACTTTTGTGCATGTACAGAATAGATTCTCACCATGCAATGAGAGACTGTTGTTCTGAATAGCAAATGGCATGAGAAAGCCAAACTTCAATGAAGAGAGCCTCGTGTGTAGCCTTATGTAATATGCTTTTGTTTTTTTTCAGGTTTTGTGGAAGTTCATCGGAGCCAATTTTGAAACGGCCCCGCGTACACACTACATGAGTTTGCTTGGCTATAACGGTTCACAAGTCTCAGACAAGGTTCGCCCATCGGTGCCTACAGCGGATGGTGTTGCAGCAGAGGTCCTGGCCGACAAGATGGAAAATCTCGGCACAAACGTTAGTATCATGCTAACCTTTTGGTGTGTGTGAAGGGGTCAGTGCTGTTAACGATATAAGTGGGAAATGTTTGCCTGCTTATGTTATAATGAGGAGAATTTGTAAAGTCCATTTTTAATTTTTCATAGAGGTTTAATGGATGTTTCTTGTGTTTGCATGCAGAGAAGGCAGCAACAGTCATTAAGTCAGGGATGGTTGTTTGTTGCAGTAAGTTGGTTACATGTGGCTCTTGAATAAGTCATCCCCCTGTTTTCATAGGTAGTTTGAAATTAGTTAAGCTATGTAGAATATATATTTATTCTAGAACTGTAATGATTTTATAGATATTTCAGTAGTGTTGAGAAATGTTCAGCTGATGTGAATGTTTGATTTCCTCATTCCAAAAGAGTTACTGAGTGATTAATTCCCTTTATTAAATGAAACTTCTCATTTATGGTACCAAATTACCAAATCAAGTCATACTTGAAATAGAGTTTCATAAGCATCCTCCCCCTTCTCAGAAATAAAGGTTCCTTGGCTGTGCTTAATCCGTAAAACAGAATATATCATTTCACATTTTTTTTGTAAGAAAATTTGAAGTTGTGAAAAATGAAGATGGAAATTAATGCAAATGCAAATTTTCTTTTACATTTGCAGGATGGCAGCACCAGCTCACTCGACCCCAGTGAGCAGTTTGAGATGATTGCTTCAGCTCAGTCCTTCGACAAGACGCCAGAACTTGAGGTAAGACAGACTGTTTGATTGTTGTCTGTTTATATGAAGAGTATTTATTTACTTATTCCTGTATTTGTAAGAATTTATAAGCAAGATATGTTGTATATGACTTGTTTTGTTGATTATTAAAATTTAATGTGTATTTGTATTCATAGTGTTTCTAGCTACCTGTAAATTTGAAGCCAGAATTTTGTGTCTCAGGAAATGGAACCAGAGGTGGAGACTAAGCCCTCCAAGGTCGAGCTTAATGTGGAGGAGACAAGTGGAAGTAATGAAGGGCTGATAACCCAAGCGCTTTTGGTCGGGGACTTGGAATCGGCAGTAGAGCTTTGTGTAAAGGACAAGCATTTCACCCATGCACTGACTCTTGCTGCTCATGCTGGCCAGGAGCTCTATGCGAAGGTATGTATGGTTGTGATGGGTTTTGTTGGTCTAGAAAAAGATGTGTGAAAGAATTGCAATTACAACTGACTTTTAATTTTCTTTTAGTTATCAAGTTTGTTTTTAAGAGCAAAAGATTCTAAATAGCAGCATTATACATAGTACAGGTCTACATTTAATGTCTTTCCTCTTTTCCTCCATGACAAACAGACCCGTGACAGTGTCTTGAAACAAGTTGATGGCTCTCTGGCATCCTTGATTGGGGCAGTTGTCCGGGGAGATTTGACCTCGATAACCACATCCTGCAGTCTCAGCAATTGGAAGGAGGCGCTAGTGGCAGCTCTTACATACTGTGAAGATGCCCAGTTCACTGCTCTTGCAGGTACGTGAGGAAGAAAGCTTGGATTCATTTTTAGTTTTGATATATTTTCCAGGCAAGTCCAAAAACTCAGAAATATAGAGTGGAAACCTTGGTGAAAGGCTCCATTTCAGATATTGAAATTCCTCATAACTTTGGCCTGTATTTGCAGAGAATCTTGGTGAACGTCTAGAGGCATCCAACATTGGAGAATATGTACCATCTGCCATGATTTGCTATGTTTGTGCTGGCAGTTTGGAGAAGTTTGTATCTTGCTGGTCAAAGATGCAGCCAAACTTGAGCAATCCTAATGAATTGCAGGTAATTTAGTAGCACATGCAAATAAACATATGTGGATAAGGGTTTCACCCGTTTTCAGAAATATCATGACCCTGTGATTCAGTATAGTAACATCTTCATACTTTTACAGGACCTGGTTGAAATCATAATGGTCCTCCAAAGGTCTCTGGCGGCAGCAGGTCGACCTGTAAACCTAAGCGAAGGGAGCACAGTAAGCTCACTCTTGTGCCAGTATGCATCTCTCCTGGCAGCCCAAGGTGCCCTGAACACTGCTGTTTCCTATCTGAACTCTGCTACGCAGGTTGGTAATAAAGTTGTGACTGAAAATATATTGTCTTGTGTCTTTCATGTTCCAAGACTATATTTGTGTATATTTTATTATGATCCAATCAGACATTCATTTCCTTTGAAGGTATTAGATGCTTTATGTGATAAGTGGATAGGTTTCTTGGATTTATATAAACAATTACATGCAAATTACAAATGATTTGATTATGCAAAAATTGGAACTCTCTTCAGGGTGAGATGATTGAATTGCGTGATCGCTTGTACCGTGCACTAGGATACCAGACTGGGAGGACTAACCAGCAAGTGCACAATGTTGTTCCACAGCCATCGTTCAGACAGACTCCCACTCCACAAAGCTATCAGTCTCAGGTAATGTAATTTAGGAAAACTCCATTTATATGCAGAAGTGCATATGGGGTCATTCTGCTTTATAAGTATCGGACAGGTTATTCCTTATGAAAATATTAATTTTACCTTTTCCCCATGAACTTCTTATCCTTGGACTGAAGTATATGATCAATCCTTTGTGATATTTAGTGCCCTTCATAACTGCATTTGGTGAATAATTTCTTGTTATTCATTGGGTTGAGAAGGGAGGGGGCTGGGCTGGGAGCAGTGGCAGTCAGCAGCCAGTGGGCGGTTTTACGACATACCAACCACCAAGCATTCAGGTATACTGCTACATGCTTCCAGTTGTAGATAAAAATATATCACTGAAAGTGTGTAGGTTGCTTTAAGATGTTGCATGGGATACTGGTTAATCAGTAGCATTTGATCTGTTGCTTTGAGCTGTTAACATTGAATACTGAGCTGTACCAGTGGGATTAACAAAGTATGAACTTGCATTTTGTGTAATTTTTCAGTTTACTTGTTTATAAGCATGAAATATATGACCAAGATTGCTTACTCTTTGTTTAGTGTAATTTTTGGTAGTTGTATGATGTAAAGTTTAGCAGTTTGAAAAGAAAATGTATAACAAATTTTATGAGCTCTGCCTTTAACCCTTTCCCGACGGGTCACGCCCTGTGGTGTCATAACAAACTGCTCTATCTATGGCGTGCGGCCGTAAGCTGTGGCGGCACACTAAAGCACTACGAACTAATGATTCGGCTTGATGTACAAAACTCCCGCGCTCAAAGTCGGCGCGTTGCCATTGATCTCTAGAGCGTAGATTAAAAAAATAAATAAATAAATAAATCTTCACCCGTCATCAAGGGGTTAAATGACTATTATTAACACACTGATGCCAAATAACATATAATCATGTAATGGCATGTCAGATCCAAATGCTGGATGGCAAGTGTTCATGCCATGCATGGTAAAGCCTGCTCAAAGTTGTGAGCATTAAATAGTTGCTTGTGTGTTTGTCCCTGACTGCAATCATTGGGGAGATACAGTCCCTCAAAAATAGGCTCTCTTTTAAGCCTTGTGCATTCCACAGGCAAAAGCCTAGGGAGCAAGAATGAATTACCAGTGTTGGTGCAGCCTTATTCCTAAATAACTTGTAACTTTCCTGCCTAGGTTATTCTTAATCCGACTAATCATTAGGTGTAGCAGCAGTGAGAAAATTAGGCCAGGCGTTGAAAGTGTGATTGATGGATGAATAAATGAATGGAGTGCTTTATGGTTTGACCAGCATCTTTACCAGCTTGTCATTTGATTTCTCAGTTACTGAATAGTGTAGGACAGAATATCAGGTATTAGTAGTAATTCTTTTTGATGTAGTAAATATATGTTTTAAGAAGAAAGAGAATGAACTGTGCAGTGACATGAAAAATCTCAAATGTGTAATTTTGATGCCTAGCTAGATAGCACGTGAGACGGGAAAAGCCTCAAGAGATCCACTTTGGTTGCTGCAGATTTAAAGTTTCTGTTTTAATTGTGGTTAGAATTTTTTCCTCACTGCTTTTTAATTGGGTTCAGGAGAAAATAGCTGCTGCTTTCCATATTTTTCCTGAGTTATTGATAGACAAAATTACTGAATACTTCTGTATTTAATAAATTTAGTGTATACTGTGTGTCATGTGGTCTAGTACAGTATCAGTAACGCTAGTCATTGTCTTTTTGGGAGAGCT
Source organism: Penaeus chinensis (assembly GCF_019202785.1). Taxonomy (NCBI): domain Eukaryota; kingdom Metazoa; phylum Arthropoda; class Malacostraca; order Decapoda; family Penaeidae; genus Penaeus; species Penaeus chinensis. The sequence continues at coordinate 995,498 of NC_061855.1, forward strand.
GGCTTAAAAAAAAGAATCTGTAGATATATAAAAGTAATGTAGATATGCTTTGATTATTCGTCTATTTATTACCAGATCTTTGATTAGCTTATGTGCAGGTAATAAGTAGACTGTCTCTATTTTTCTGCACATGTTATTAACATGCTGATATGGAAGAAGAGAACCATGTGCCAATATTTGAAAAGTATTTAGAGTGCAAAACAGAGAGATTAAACTTTAAACATTATTTTTTGTGACAGTGTATTCAGGTTCCCCAGCCATCTGCCCCTGAACTGTTGGTGAGTGACAAGTGCTGTTATTAGGCAAAGGTTTACTAATAATGTATTTTGCGAGCCAGATGTAGCAAGAAGCTGGAATTCAATGCATTGTAAAGAGTGATCAAGCACAGTGTGGAGAGTTGAAAGTGTTGGTTTGTCATACATTGTTATTTACATCTTAGTTCTGTTGTAGTCTCTCAATACGGGTGGACGCACAAAGAAGTCTTTTAGACCGCACATAAATTTGTTTGTTTAGAAAATTTGCACAATAATCAACAGTAGCATGTTTTATCATTCTTGCATTTCCCTTTCCTAGATAGGTTTATTAGCATTAGGAAGTGGAAGAATAAAAAGTGCAAGATGTAAATGATTACATGCTTGCAGGGAGGGATATCTGTCTAGAAATCTGGGCATTTTTTCTTTTAGTTCTGTCATATATTTGAGTGGTGGTTGTCACTCTCTTTGCTAAGATTCTCTGTTTTTAATTGTCAGGAAATTGGATATTCTTTTGATAATTGCTTTGCCCTTTTTTTCATAGTTACCCCAAAGCATATTTTGATTATGGATTTGTAAATATATATGACATGCTTATTTTAGTGGTACCAGCACAGAAATCCTCAATTGCTGTTTGATGAGCAGGTCCAATCAGTTTAATTGCCACCTACATATCATTGCTTTTTAGGGGGTGGGGAGTGGGGGGTGGGAGGTGGTGGTTCAGGGTTCACTTAGATAAATTTTTTGTTGTTTATGTATAATGTCGTCATAAAAAAAAAATCAAATCATTCGTCTTTCCTCATCCTGAAGTTGCTGTTTGGAAACGAATCTCATAAATATATTTATTTACTTTATTTTATTTATTTATTTATTTATTTATTTATTTTTTTAAATATGAAATACTGCATTTAGGCCATTCAGTCTTTCCATTACTGCGATCATGATGCATTGTTGCCACACTGCACATAAACAGATACTCTCTGTTTATGAACTTCCAGCACATATTGAAAGCAACACTATGTCAGACATATTCTGTATCATGTTAATAATGATAGGATTTTACCACTGTGCCTCATGACTTGTGTAGCTTTATTGAAGATCGAGAAATCTTCCTTTGAATAAGAACCTAAATGTTACCATGATCTTGCAGTTGGGTGGTGTTCTCACTGAAGGAAATTTTGCAGGATTTGTATTATGGCTCGTATTGGCTTCTCTTTCTTATGACCACCAGAGTCACTAGTGCCCCAGAAGCCCAGGAATGTTGATTCTTACAGGATAATGTTTAGAATGAATTGAATGGGTGGATTATGATATCTGCTAAAGCTTAGGAGAAGTGTGGTGTGCCACTGTTGAGAGATGCCTTGTAAGTTCCGCTTATGGTGCATGAAATCTTATGTACTGCACATTTTTTTTTTTTTTTATATCCCCACTCCTATAGATATCAGTGCAAGTGTGTGTTTTATCTCCATCTGCTAAAGTGGTGCTCAAGACTATCATCATATCATCCTCCTGTTTGTAGCAGTAGGAAGTTGATTTAGCTCTTAATGACCTTATTATTATATTTGTTCGGTAAGAAATTATCATATATAATATGTATGTAACCATTGTGATTCATAGATGCAATATAATATTTGAAAATGGAATCTTTATATTAGTCTAGTTGTCCATCACTTCAGCAGTAGTTTGCAAGGTGATACTTACTTGGTATGATATAATTATCTTTTTTTTTTTTTTTCTTTTGCATGTTCTTCAGGTAGTAGGTAATTTATTTATTGTGGTTTTCAGGATTGTAAAGTATTTTTAATCTAACAGTAATTTATTTTTGGGATTGAAATATACCTGTAATTCATTGTCCTGTTTTACAACATGTGTATCATTGATTGTTACTACTTATGAGCTAGTTCAGAAGCTTTGTCTGCTTAAATGTTAAGTAGTCCAATTAAGCTCATTATGAAATTTTCCGGTCTTCAGCCACTGATACCAAGGATGGCACAGATACATGCCATGTCCATTGTGTTTTTGTTTTTACACATAGATGGCTGTACAGCTGCTTAGTCACCAAGGAGTTGATTACTAGCTATGCCTATCTCCTCTGTTTACCCTTTTCCTTTATTTTTTTATTGCTGTTAGTATTATTGATAACTTTATTATAGTTATATTATTGATAATTATGATCACATTAGTATTAATAGCAATAAAAAAAAAAATCCCCAAAAAGTTCAAGGAAAGGGAAATTGAGTGAAGTCACAAAGGCTTACTCGTTGGCTCCTGGGTTGCTGAGCACTTGTGGAGCCATCAATATCAAACAGAATTCATTAAACACAGCTACAGTCGACACTAAATGTAGCCATCAGCAGTGGGTGAAAAGATTTTACATGTTATAGGTTGTACCTATAACACCATTGCTGTTAGATTGGATACAAAATCTTGGCAGTTAAAAAGCATAATAATAAATAGTTACAAAAAGATTTAAACCTTCTTGCCAATTCATTAGTCAGAAATAGTTTAGATTTGAAATTCATATGAAGATAAAGAAAAGAAGTCAAGGTGTGATAAGAGAAAAAAAGTGCTAATAAGGTATATTTGATATACGTTTTGGATGTATGGTTTATACATTACATTCATTTAGATATAATGTGAGGTATCTTACATTCCAGTTTCCTTTCTCTCAGGTTTTGATTAATGTATGGAGAAAAAAGAAATCATGACGAGTGATTGTGTGCTCCACATATCTCATTAATATGTAAGCAATTAATTGGTATTGCATATTCTATTCAGTGGTAAAAAGATTTATTTTTAATATTTGAATATTTTACCCTCAGCCAAGCCAGTTCACTCCATCAGTCCAAGCACAACAACGCAATATATACGGAGAACCCACTGCACCACCACAGGCTGCACCCGCTCCAGCCATGTTCACGCCTGCACCTCATGTGACCCAGCCACCGGTGTGTAATTTATTTTTTATTTTTTCATTCTTTCCCTTCTATCCCCACACTGAGACTTGGATATAAGGCTGCTTGCTCATGTCTTTAGCTTTGTTAATGATGGTTGTGAGATTGAACTCTTTGGTAAAAACTTTTAAAACCTTTATCATGAGTAGTTTTGTTAAGAGGTTAGCTTTAAGCCCAGCCATAAAAAAGTATGTGCATGCTACCCTTTAACCCAATGGCGACGGGTCACGGCTATCGCCGTCATAACAATACGCACGATGTGCGGCGTGTGGCTGTCCGCAGCGGCGCCGCACCAAAACGCCCCGAGGCAATGATTCGGCTTGATGGACCGATATCACGCGCTCGGAGTCGGCGCGCTGCCGCCGTTCGCCAGAGCGTAGAGTTTTTTTTAATTTGCTATACCCGGCGCCATTGGGTTAAAAGTATTGGTTCTGTAAGGGCATTTATATTATAGCCTCATCACTTGAATGTGTACTGGATCATTCCCTGATGTAATGAATAGATATTGACATTTGTCCTATAGCTTGTTCCAATTGTAATCTTGTGATCTAAGAGGTATTTGAGGTTCCTAGATGTTAATTAGGGATGCAGGCAAGATTGGGGTACAGTTATATATAATACATTAGAATTTTTGAGATTTCTCATCGTTGATTTACATTATATCTCTGTGAGAAAGTTTACAAGACATATGGTAACCAAGAGCTCTTCTCAGGTGCCAAATCCACCAACGTTTGGAGTGCCCCCTCTGGCACCAATGCAGCCGACCATGCCTGCTGTGCCCTCTGGCCCACCGCCCATTCCAGTCGGTCACTCTGGAGGTTCGTCTTCCGTTCGCTACAAAGGCACTGGCTTTTTGTAATCAGTTTGTGATATTTTGTCATTTATGGCTTTGACATCATGATGGGATGATACTTGAATCTCAGTTATTTTTATTAATTTATTTTATTTTTATTATTATTTCATTTTTGTTGCTAATTGAGGAATTGGTGGCTTGTATTGATAATCTTTTATTTGGAAAATTGTTTCCCTGTAAAGAATCTTTGATGAGTCTGAAACAGAAAAGCCTTATATAATAATTTCCTACTATTCCTTTAGTAAAATGTTCCTGAGAGAGATTTATTATTTGAACTTGGAAAGAATTGAACTTCAAGTACAGACATATGCACCCACACCCCTCCCCTCTCTCCCTCACACCCCTCCCCCCTCTCCCTCACACCCCTCCCCCCTCTCCCTCACACCCCTCCCCCCTTCCTACAACTTTCTCCAATCTGCCTCATCAACTTCTCACTCTCACATTCGTCCCCTACATCTTACTATCCTCAACAACCCTCCACTTCTCCCTCACATACCCTCCTACACTCTCCTAACAGACTCTCACCCTCTCACTCAAAATAACCATCCCCTCACCCACACCCCTCCCCCTCTCCCTCACACCCCTCCCCCCTCTCCCTCCACACCCCTCCCCCCTCTCCCTCACACCCCTCCCCCCTCTCCCTCACACCCCTCCCCCCTCTCCCTCACACCCCTCCCCCCTCTCCCTCACACCCCTCCCCCCTCTCCCTCACACCCCTCCCCCCTCTCCCACACCCCTCCCCCCTCTCCCTCACACCCCTCCCCCCTCTCCCTCACACCCACAATGTGCAGTTGCAGTGGTAGTGTTCTTGTTTAGCCATTTTGCTGATACTGTATCAATAGTAAGCCACAAGGGTTAATGTAGAAGTACAGTGAACAGACAACTACAATTTAGTTAATGTCAAAAGTGCCTGTCACCAAAGCCTGAATTTTTGTTAATATTATTATTATTATTTTTATCAACATCATTATCATTATCATTATTATTGTATTATTATTATCTGTTATTAATCATTATCATCATCATTATTATTCATTATTACTCATAACCACACCCCCACATGCTCAAACATACACTTAGTCACACCTCCATACTCACACCTTTTTTTCTACTCACACTGCACTTTCCACACTTACATCCACACACTGCACTCATCCTCACACACTGCACCTCCACATCCCCCACACACTTGCATCCCCACACCCCCACAAACACTTGCACCCTCCACACTCTCACCCTCCACACTCTCACTCCATCTCACAGGAAACAGTCTGTTTATATTCCATACTTTATGAAAATTGCATGTAAATCTGTGTTTATTTTAGATTTTCATATGTTAATGTAGAGATTTTTCCCACTTGAATGCTTTTGCAATTGTGGTAGATAAGACTAAAAATTATATGCAAGCTCTCATGGTCAAGAACTAACAACAGATGAATTTTTGCATAACATTACATGCTTGATATACTCCTACTTAACACCATGCATGTTGTGTGAGGTTGGAAGCCGTGTCTGCGAAGGCAAGCAGAAGGGGAAGGTGTGGTTGAAGAATTTTGAGAGATTTCAGTAAGTTCATGAGTATTCAGTTGAGGTTTGTGGTGTGGAAATTTCTTATTGTTGAAGGACTTTGTAACACAACAGGAGAAGCTTCAAAATGTCCAAGTTATTATTACTCCCGTTAATTCTCCTCCTCCTCTTCTTAGCCTTTTCCTTCTATTCCACTTTTCCCTCTACTTGTTTTTACCCTAATACTTCTTTTTCCTGATTTTTCTTCCTCCTCCTCCTCCTCTTTTTCCTAATCTCCTTTTTCTTCATCCTCATCCTCTTCCTCTCTCTCTTTTCCTCATCCTCTTCCTCTCTCTCTTTTTCCTCATCCTCTTCCTCTCTCTCTTTTTCCTCATCCTCTTCCTCTCTCTCTTTTTCCTCATCCTCTTTCTCTCTCTCTTTTTCCTCATCCTCTTTCTCTTTTTCCTCCTCCTCCTCTTCTGCTCAGCATCTCTCTCTTTTTCCTCACCCTCTTTCTCTTTTTCCTCATTCTCCTTCCTTCTCTTTTACCGCTTGTGCTTCTTCTTCCTCCACTTCTCCCTTGTACTTCTCTCCCTCTATCTTTTCCTCCTTTTCTCATTGTTCCTTTTTTTTCCCTTACAACATCTGTATTTTGAAGACTCTCCTGTATATCCACGTTTTCCTTTTGTGGTTTTGCTTGTTGTTTTCCAGTGACACTTCTTCACACAGCAAGAGTGGTACTTTTTAACACAAAGTAGGGATCAATGTGCTTGGAAGTAACAAATATCGGGGCAAAGCAGGCATCACTTGCATTTCTTAGACAGCAGCGTGTTCATAACTGAAAATGCTTCAGGAATTGAATGCTCTTATTGAGATTTGTCTAAAGATGCTGGGGAATGAAACAGAGAAGGGTTTGGCAAAGCCTTGCAGATTTTATAGTTTGATGGAAAAATGGTGGAGTGGGGAATATATTTGGTGTAATTTTGTGAGAAAGCAGCTATTTCCTATTTTTGGTTTACTTATTATTAGTAGTAGTATTTAAATTTGGGAAAATTAAAAATAAGTGAATTTGTTCTTCATTCAGATGTCAAATTCGAGAAAGAAGGCGAAGGTGAGATCTGAGTTGTGATGTAATAAGTAGAGAAGGATAGGTATTTTGGCTGTTCCTAGACAGCAAATTCATTTAGCTTGTCATTAAAAAAAACAACTATATTTTGAATTTGATTTCAATTATTGCTTTATGTAAAATGGTAAAGAGCTACTAGTAAACAACTTGTAAATTATTGTTTGCAGTAGAATCTTTTGTGTATGGGATATTTGAAAGTGTGAAAGTATTATCAATGTTATCAAGTTTGGTATTACCAAGGAATTGAAAAGCTATCATAATGATATATATATATATATATATATATATATATATATATATATATATATAACGTTGATTGTATGTTGTGATATGCATTGATATATAATGTGTTGCGTATACCATCAAAGAAGGTAACGATTTGTTGTGGGATTCAGTTAATGCAAGAATTACTATGCTCGTGGTATTTATAGAGCCTTTGTATTTTTATCAGATGCACATAAATATTTAAAATGCTAAATGTATTGTACATTTCTTATTTTGTATGTAGATGTGAGGCTTACTTTTGTTACAATTTGGTAGCTTACCGTATGTATGGTAATAAATTATTAGTATATAAACTTTTGTGTGAAAAAGAATTGAAGGTTAGAGTTAGTCACTTGGAAGTTTCATTATTTTGATTCAGTGTTCATTAACCCATTGGATCCAGTTGCGTCTCAGCAATCACCAAAAACCCGGCATTAGGCTTACATGTGTTGCTGCTCTGCCGGGTGGCTAGTTGTAGGCCAGGCACGAACATGTGCGGGGCGGCAAGACTGTGCCTTCTATTTGCAAAGTTATTTACTATTTTTATGCATGAGCATTCTTAGTGTTTTGGCCATTTTCCAATGTCCATGTTTGCTATTTGATTTGCATTATCCAGATGGTAATGATAATGATAACGTCATCTGCCCCTCGTCCTGGATTGTTTCTTGACATGGTCACGTCACCCGGATCCAGTGGGTTAAGAGATGGTTCTGTGATGTCAGATCAAAATTTAGGGAATGAGCATGATTTCTGGATATCACTATTCAGGTTGTTTCTGGAAAGAGTTGATTAATCCATAAGAACTGTCACATAAAAATAGTTGAGCATGTAATAAATCTTTCTTGTAATCCATATAGTGTACTAAAATATGCTTATCTCATTGTTATGTGCCCTACAAGACTGGGCACAAAGCTACTTCCTCTTTCTCTCTCTCTCTTTGTAGGTTTGCGACGAGGAGGCACAAACCGCTATGTCTCTGACACCTCATGCTTAAACCAGCCCCCTAGCATGCAGAATCAGCCACCCTCTTTCATGCCTCCTCCTGGAGGACCTGCCCAGGTTCCTCCTAATCCCTCCCTCCCCTCTGCACCGGCACCTACAGGGCCCCAGTTCTTCACCCCGGCACCCCAGGCTCCAGGGGCTCCCATGTATGGAAGTCAGCCACAGATGCAGCAGCCGCCACCTCCAACAAAGCCTCCAGCGGCCTATGACTCCTCCGTTCCTCGCGGATGGAATGATCCCCCTCCCCTCTCTGGGTCTCGGAAGGTGAGACTTAACCTGTTTTTCCTCAGAATGTTTACTTATAGATCTTTCTTGAAGAAAGATTTTTTCGGGAGTGATGAGTGTAAGAGGTTAGAAAAATTGGTTTTGCATGAATTGCGCAAAGGTTATGGATCAGGGTGGAGTCAAGTCCATAAAATATATATTTTTAATGGAATTAGTGAGCTCTACAAAGGAGCTCTAAACAGATTTAGATTTATATACCGTATAGAAAACGGGTAAAAAATTATTTTGTGATCGTAAATGCATATGGGACTGAATATTATATGGTATTTACCTGCATTTTTATATATCCTTTTTATCCAACAAAGCCCTTAATGCTGAAGTATATGGTTTTCCACATAGAGAAAGAAATTAAGCAATTCTAAGATTATAGTAGCTGAGGACAGGATGAAATAAATGGGTAGCATAACCAATGTTATGTTCGCTTCATTCTGCCAACAACAGCCTTATCCATTTGGGTCAAATGCTTTTGTGGAAAGGGTCTTGCATTTGCACACAGTTCAATTCAGGTTGATTGATGACACAAATTCCCAGCAGTTCAGTGGTGAGCATAGGCTCGGTGGAGGACACTCGGGTGACAAGAGGCTTCTGTTGCTCCAGCAGGTTTGTGAAGACTGGCCAGCATGAGGCATGATGAGAGCTTCCAGTTGTTCATGTAACAACCGCAACTGCTCATATGACTGTGTGATTGCTCTTATAACTAGGCAGATTTCTGTATTGTTTACTTCTGTCTTTTTTTCAGATTGCAATTAACTAATTTGGCCTCTGGCCCTTCTTGCTTTGCATTTAATCTGAAAAGCAGGTCATTTGTATGTTGCCCTGTTGAAGTCTAGATACTTTAATCTATAGGAATTTTTAAAGTTAGCTCTATATGGGACCTAGAAACAAAAGTGTAGAATTAAGAATCACTGAATAACTTGGCTACCAAATATAACTTTCAGATGAATGAACTTTGAGCAATCTATTATAAATCCATACCTGGCATGAAAAGAAGTTTCCCCCTTTGTTAGCTGATTAAAATGCTAAACATTTTCATAGAACAGAAAACTGTGGAGCTGGAGGAAGTTTAGAGCAATAATTTTGAGTATCTCACTCTTCTGAAAATGTCTTTAACAGTATTATTTATTCTCAAGTAAATCCGGGAATACTGCTTTTATCAAATTGGAATGTAGACTTCAAGTATTGATGGATAAGTTTGGTGCTAGATAACTGCAAAGGAATGAGACAGAAGTCCAAATACTGCAATATATTCAGATGCTTTTATGTAGAGTATCTCTGCATTTATAGAACAGCACTTTTTAAATAGTTACAGTTTGATATCTTGTCTACAGAACTTAGTGCTTTGAGTTTGGCTGTACTAATACCTTTGTCAGTAGGGCCTCACCAACTTTAGAGATCATATCTGTATGGAAACTGATACAGTTTCTGATTTAATTATACTTCTGTCATTTTCATATACTGCAGGGGAAAGAGCCCTTTGATATGATTCTGCAAAAGTAACAGTATCTTGAATTATTATAACTTCTTATTGAAGTAAATGTATATAAAAGTCTTGATGATTTAGAAGTCTTGGTCACAGGAAGACAAAGGAAAAGTATGAAAACTTCTGAGGATATCTTGACAATGTTTTCCATAAAATTATAAGTGACTAATGCCAACACCTCTATAGTTATGCTTTTAGTCAAGCAGATGATGAGTAGTTAACAGTAGAAATACCTGTGCTTTTGGTTCAGTGTATTATTTAGAAACCTATGACAACACAATCATATTTCTGCTTTATTATTTGGAATAGCCATTGTCACGTGTACCATATGTAGGTATTGATATATTCCAAATTAGTATATTTATCTCAGTCTTTAGGAACAAAGAAAGATGTAAATGCTTTGATAAGAAATAAGATATTGGGATCTAACCATAACAGAACAGCAGGATATTTGAAGAATGTCATATTTTCATTAAATAGCTGTGTATCATAACATGTAATGCTGCAAAATTAGTTTCCGAAGGCCCTCATCGGATTGTTCTTGTGTGACAGTTAGTAAAACCTTTGTATATGTTAACCTCAGGAATGTGAGTGGACATTTCAAGGTGAATATGGCTGGTTATTGAATTTTCATTATTCATGCGAAATAGTGTGTGTGTCTATTAAGGCCAACATGTGCAGGTAACAAAATCTGGTACCAGAAATATGCACTTCCAATTTTTGCATTAAACACAGCAGCTTTTTTGTATGAATATGTATATAAAATGCAGAGAGCTTTTATATTTTAAACAAATTGAATTTAACTACAGTAAAAGAGGAGTGTGACTTCTGTGATATGAATGCTGGTTGTGTAATGAATACTAAATTTGCAGACAAAACTTCCTTGCATTTCAGGAATATTTTGATTTAAAACAAAACAAAAAACAACAACACATTTGCTCTTGCAATCAGGTTTTAATTAACATTTTGTGTATCATAGAAATTTGATCGTCTTGCATACTTTGTGTTTTCCTTAAATAGAGAATACTTTTCTACAGGCCAAGCAGCAGCAGCAGCAGCAGCAGCAGCAGCAGCAACAACAGCCCCAGGCAAGTGAGGTCCCAAAGGTACCAGAACCGATAATGTGCCCCGTCCCGGGTGCGCCAGAACAGCCACGTCAGTTTATGGTGAGCTTCTTTCTACTTCCATTACTATTGTTGTCGCCATGCAGCAAAACCATTACCATCAGTCATCATCATCATCAGTCCTTCACATATCAGAAGTTTTTGTTTGATGCAGCTCTAACGAAGAACACCTCTTATATATTTTATTCTCAACCAAAGTGGAATATTATCTACAAGCAGCTGCAAACTTTAACAGGGATTCCAGCAGTATGGAGCTGAGGCGAGTGGACCTGCTGTTGGGGCTGCAGCGCCAGTGGCCACTCCTGCAGCACCAGAACCTGCCAGCAAAGGTCCTCTGCCTGCTGAGCACCAGATCATTCAGCATGTCCTCAATGAAATCAGGGAACGGTGCATAGCCGCTTGTCAGAATCAGGTTGGTAGAAGCTGTTGGAAGTGTTTAGATAATTGCCTTTTATTTAATGACTGATTGGTTTGATTTGATTTTGATAAGAATTTTGAGAAGGTGGTTGGTATACTTTGAGTATATTTGGACATTTTTATATACTAGAAAGAGAGTGGCATTCACTATTGACCACAGTAATATTGCATTACCCTCATTAGAATTCAATTATGTATATGCTGTCCCTGCTGAATTTTGATCTGGTCTTTTCTAAATTTCCAGCAAGTAAAGCAAAGACTTGATGATATTGGACGTAGATTGGAGGTTCTTTTTGATAAGATTCGAGCTGGACAGGTAAGTAAAGCTTCTGTATTTTAGGCTTTATATTGTTATAAAACATAACATACAGGACTTGAATGCTTTAGTTTTCATAAAATCCTGACATTTTGAAAAATAAATAATTAATGCATTGGATCTGGGTGCCTCGCTGCCCACTCTCAGCTCAAAATCAAGGCATTAGGGGTAGTTGAGTTGTTGACTCTCTAGGTGTGGGGCTTGTAGACCAGGCCCAGGCAAACACTTATGTTACTGTCTCTATTTCATTATAAGTGTTTCGCTCTTTTGACATCTTCTTAAAGTCTATGTTTATTATTCGACATACCGTTATCAAGATGATAATAGATTTTTTCTTGTACAGACTGACTTCATCTCACTGTTGGTAGCACATAATTCTGTGTGATAACAATAACAATAACATTTTGCTATTTATAATATTTTGATATTTTCATAGTATTTCGTTTACTTGAGCTGGTTCTTTCCCAGTCATGGTTTATGGATGGTACATTCCACTCATATTCTGTCATCTCAGCCTACTGTTGAATTTTTCATGGCTGCACATTCCTGTCACCCCAGCTCTCAGCCAGATTTATTCCTGTCAATGGGATCATGGCCTTATTTATTTATTTTATTTATTTTTCCTGTCAGCCAATTTTTTTCATGACACGAGTCCAGTCACCCGGAACCAATGGGTTGACATTTGTGTAAGATATCAAAATTAGAACACTGACAGTATTACACAGATTTAGAACCGACTGTGTTACAAAGACATCTAGAATGAATAAATGCTCACTTTTATTCCTAAATATGTAATTTCCCCCTTTCAGCTTGGATCCTTCACCCTTGGAGGAGTTCACCAGATTATAGAGGCAATGAAATCCGGTGACTACCAAAGTGCCTTACAAATCCATGGTCAAACCGTAGCCAAAGGAAACTTTTCAGAGATGTCTCAGTTCATGCCTGCCATCAAGATGCTCCTTCAGACTTGTATGCAGCTTCAAATATTCCTCTAGAAAGGTTTTGCTGAAGGGAGAATATAAGGTTGTCTTAACTTCCCGGTGATATGAGAAGTCATTTTATTGCAAGAAATTTATGGTAGATTATTTATTGAAATTTATGGTGAGAAGATGGTCAACGTATTTTTGGCACTTGTCATATAATAACTTTATTATTATTTCTGATGAAATAGCATGGTATTTTTCTTCCTTTGTGTTTAGACTAAACCTTCAGCTTGGTTATACATATTGAAAAGTGAAATCAGAAGGTGCTCTTATGTGTAAGATCAACATGTTTTTGTATTGGTCTGTGTCCATCTGAGATTGATCCTATGGTAATGCTAATCATGACATAATAGGTGTAGGTCGTGATGCAATGTAAACTTAATGGTAAATAGTATGTATGAGATATTGTATTTTTGTTATATTATAGACTAGAATTATGCAACAATAGACTGACATCGCCAAAAAAAAAAAATTGATTTCAGTTTCTATATTATAGGTAATAGATGATATGGGAATATTAAACTTCTAAGTGATAAAAGCATCCATGTTGTAGGCATTCAACTTTGTCATGAAGGGTTGACATTTGCTTTCAGTGGTAAGTTTGATCAACATGAAAAGAAACTGGTTATGCAGAACAAAGATTATCTGTAAAATTTTGTTAATTATAGGAAGCAGTAGTGCATTTTCATTGTATTTCATGTTATTAATAAGGGTAATATATCAATTTATTTGTTTTGTTTTGTTATGTGCCATTTTTACTTTGAAAAATATTGTTATCAAGGCATGTTAATGGTCATTTGTTGTAACACTGAATTCTACATAAGCTACAGATAAAATGATATGAATTATTGTTGTCTCTATTTTACCTAGACTTTTAAAAAATTGTAGTAATACTTAATAATGCTTTGTAGAATTTTCAAGCCATGGCTTCAGGAAATTATTGCATCAAGGAACCCAGTGATAAAGAAAAAAACAAAGCTGAATAGAAAGTAAAAAAGTTAATCTTGCTTTGGTTGCAGGGGGGGCATTGCTAACTTAACTTCTATAAGATATAACATAATGCTGTTAGGGAATAATGAGCAAACTTGATAATATGCAAAACTTAACATTACAGAAAAATCATGTTGATGTAAGGTGGTTATGAAAAAAATTTAAACAATTATTTAACTCCAAAGAATAACTATCATGAGTTCCAAACCTGGACATTAATGTTATGTGAATAAATACAACGCAATATATCATATTTCATTTACACTTATAGAAAGATTGTGAACTATGTATGTATATCATATTGTAATACTTTATAAGGTTAACAGGTGATACAGCAATTGTTACCATCATTACTGTCACGGCCCTACTGATGGATATTGTAATTGCCAACCATATTCCAGTATAATATGCAAAAGTGGTCAGTTACTGGTTTGCATAAGTAAGAGAGTCATATGGATAGACTTAATATTCTAAATACAGCTAAATATCAAACTAGTGATGTTATAATTATTGCTGATAAAAATATTCCTTTTAAAGTGCCTGTTGTATACCCTGAACCCTTTCTTCACTTAACCACAAGTGGTTGACAGCCAAATGCTGGGTTAAATTAATGGATTATTTGTACTTTTAACTTTTCCTGACAAGGAAGTAGTAATCATAAGCCTCAATCAAATCTTGTGATTGTTGTTTTGTCTTGATAGTGTAAGATTGTTAGATTGTGCTGAAGTTGTGTTCGTATTACTAGTTTTCCATTTTCAGAGAATAGTGATTAGCTGTAAAATAGTGAGCTTAAGATGTATGTCTGCTCCCCACCCCCCAATTGCTTGCTCGTTTTCAAGGGGAGGTCTCTCCTCTTCATCTTTCTCCTCATCCTCCTTCCTTTTCCCTCTTCCTCTTTCTCTTCATCCTCCTTCCTTTTCCTCATCCTCCTCCCTCTTCTTCTTCCTCCCCTTCCCCTCCCTCCCTCTTATTCTTTCTCTTCCTCTCCAACTATCTTACACTCCCCCTCCATCTCCATATCCTTCTGCTACTACTCCTCCCTCTCCCTCCATGCTCATCTTGGTAAAGTCCTTCTCTTTTCAGCTGGTCTTTGATGATGTTTTATATTTATTGATAATTAATCTCCAGCAAGCTGTCCAGTTGAAATTTTTATATATATTACAATTCTGATTTTCCTTTTAATTATTTTTGTTTATTTATATGTTCTGTTATTCTCCCTCCTATTGATTCTTTACTTTTATAGTTTTTTTTTTTTTTTTTTTTTTTTTTTTTTTTTTTTTTTTTTTTTTTTTTACAAACCTTGTATCATACCATTAAGCAGCAGGAGGAGGCATTTACCAGGGGGTATGGTACTTGGAGTCACTTCCTTAAACTTGACTTTCTGGCTTAATACTGTCTTTAATTTTTATTTTCCCTTGTTGTGTATTATGCAGCTCCAACTAAGTCCATACATGTACACATGGACAAAAAGAGATTTTCCAATTTTCCATTTGAATTTTGTGAACTGTTACATACACTTCTTTCCAGTTACTGGAGTATCAGCTGACATAAATAATTAGTGACACTGAACATACATATTAAACATTGTTTGCATTTTACTAGTAATAACTTCAGCTTCATTTCTTTATAATTCAGGAATTGGATGCAAAATATAGTGAAATTAAACTTTTACACCTAGCTTGTATTTTATAATTTGATATTTTCAAACATAATGAAGAACAAAACCTCTTTAAAAATGGAAAAATAAGTGCCCAAATTTCAAAAATCAAGTCAAAGCATTAGATACCTCATAAGTCACTCAGAAACTAGACAGCTCTTGCTTCAATAGTGTCAGTGACTGGGTACATTAAATCCACTGATATATATTACAACTCTTTCAGTTGCCTACATATTTTGGGAACATGCCTAAATAACCTGACATGGTGACATTGCTTCATATTTTCTCGAGGCATTTTCCTGCAGCCAAAGTTTGGTGTCTTACATGTACCATTAATAATTAATTCATAACTCCTGGTAATATGGTGTAACATTTGGGATTAAATGCATTCTAGTAAATGACATAAGCATATATGACAGATAGCATTTCAATTCCAGAGCATCTTTCTTCTTCAGGAAATAATAAAAAGGACTGCAAGATGTAAGGTTTTATATAGCTACAGGCATACAAACATTGCACTTCCTTCAAACATAGCTCCATACCTTAATAACTGCAGAATGGGCAAGTATCTTCCAACCACAGAGTATCTTGCACATCTCAGTATAACTCAAAACAACTGAAGGTTGGAGCTAACACAGCAAGCTCTGTGAACTTCCTACAGTCGTTATGCTTTCAAGACTAGACTGCTCAATATCTTTCCCCCAACAAGGATTCCTAATCTATACATACTGTTGCAGACCAGACATGATTCGACCATATAAAAATACAAAAGTATGAAAATATGCAACAATGCAGTTCCAAAAACCTATGGTTCTTACAGGATGACACAAGACATCATAATGTTCTTATGCCAGTAATGCTTAAAAAACCTACATAATACAAAATTAAAGTGCATAAATGAAAATATATTCATATATAAATGGGGCAAAATAATAAGATTAAAGCTCATTAATAATCTCTTGATTCATACACACCTAATATAACTATAAGTTGGAAGACTAACAAATAAATATAACTTTTTTTTTCTTGCTTATTGAACACACAAACTGGGCAAAAGCAAAGGGGATCCATCAGACGTTGGCAAACTATTAAAAAATACCTCTACTTGATAAAAGGTTTATGTCAGTTGCTTAACATATTTATACTGATGTATATTACTCAGCTTGATAACAGTTTAATACATGTTTCATAGCTACAATGCATATCCATTCATGCTTATTTTCTTAAGCTTGGAATCTATTCCTGACAGTTTTATACAATACCAATATAAATTTTTTTTAGAAACAATTAGTGCCTAGTTTATAAACACCGGCCTTTTCAATATAAACTATTTCCTATCCTTAAAAAAAAAACTTTGTTCATTTACTCCTAAAAATTGCATAATCTAAACTGGATACATAATTACTCATCCAATAAAAATATATATTCTAAACAACTGCATTAAAATGTAACTCCCACATCCACATACCACAAAATATGTATATGTACAGAGGTAAAAAAAAAAAACATAATAATAAATAAATAATAATAATAATAATAAAATGACAGCATGTGGAATTACTACCATATTATATTGATTCTGAAAATGTTTCTCCAGTTGAGGGCTTTGCAATTTCATGTCACATGATGTTCCAGTAACTTAAAAAAAATAATAATAAAAAAAGAAAGAAAGAGAAAAAAGAAAACAATATGATTATGTAGTTGTACATATTCTCAATAGTGGAATGAATAAAAATATGAAATACCTTTACAAAAAAAAATTAAGAGCAGCATAATACAACTTCCTCAAATACATTAGCTTCCCTGTATCATTAAGCATTAAACAATAATAAAGAAACCATCTCATACTTTAATAGGAATATCAAACTTGACCAAAATTCATTCTAATGGTTACGGATGTTAGATTATTTATTTTATTTATCCATCATATGACAGTCATCAGCTGCCCTAAGAATTACAAACCCTCAGAAACTTTTATTACTGATAAATATGAACAGAAAAGGAGCATTCATTATTCGACAGTATCAGAAAATAGAACATCTACCGAAGAGCAGCGATCTACCTTAATATTAATGAAATGAGAATTATCTTAAGACTTTTGGAGAGTCAGGCTTTATGGGCACAGATAAATGAAAACAGAGAAGAAAAGTTGGATGTCATAAATAATTTATCTTTTCTCTAATGCTAATTACAAACTGCATAAATTCATCACCTGCTTAAACTGAAGGCAATTTAAGTAGGCATGAAGGACGGCTGATTAAATTTACTTGGCGTAAAATCTAAGTACGGACGTCATGTTCTCAGTCTGAGTCTGGTAACTTTTTACACATTATAGACACATTAATCAGTATCCATCTGGAAAAAAATAAAAAGAAAATGGCTTCATACCTTAAGGGTATGTCTCCAGAATATTAATGAGACAATAAAATATCAACAATTCAATTTTCAACATCCAAGATTCAAGAAGAGTAATGATACTGCAACAGGAAAAACAATATTTAATACATGAGTTAGTAAACTGCTGCCACAGAAAAGGTTGTCTAAGCATTCTATGACAGGCATTTAGTTTATGATATTGCTCCATTGCTGTCTTGACTTTGACATTTTTGTTGCTCTTTAATCACATCAGTCTTCTAACATTTTTCAGTAACAAACATTACTGAATGCACAAATTGAGTAAGCATTTTCCTTAAAGAAAAGACAACTCCCCCTAAATGAAACGACAAATGAATATATAACTAAAAAAATAAAATAACACAAAATAAAAAAAAATAAAAGAATGAACCGTCATCATTACACCGGGCTGACTTTCACTAGTAACACAGCAGATCAGACTTGTGCCGTGTCCTCATCACTTCCTCTTGTGGCCATCAGGTAGGAGGCAGCCTTGCTCACGTCCCAAGAGAAGGAGGCCAGTGTATGGCGAGCTACTTCTATGGGCACCCGGTGAACAATCAAGAGAAGCTGGAGATGTACCAGCTTTAGGGCACGATGCACATCCCACTCACATTCATTCAGGGCCACAACACATTCTTCAGGTGAAACTTGCTAAAGTAGAATAAGAAAAACAATAGTTATATACATAGGACATGCAAGGAAACAAAGCTCTTTCTTTTTCAGGAATCAAACTACTGGTAAAGTTATTTCCTACCCAATTATTATTAGGTGACATTTACACATATGTGGATAAAGTATGACATTACATGTAGCAATTGAGGAATATACACAAAGTATGACTTTTTTTTCTACAATACTGTCATGTTGTACTAACATTGAATAAAAATAATAACAATAATAATTTCAAACAATGACTAATTCTAAAGTATTGTATGCTATATATCTGTCATCCCATATAGCTCCAAAAATATAAATAACATCTCCTTGACTAGCTGCATATACTGGGCTACATGAAAAACAAAATTTATCCCCTATCATCTCTTTCTGCACAAACCTCATTCTTGAGAACTTTCTGCATGATGTGGACTTCATCTGACTGAGTGCCTCGGGCGGGTCCCTGTGTCCGCCTCGAGTTGGGTCGGTCCATGGCAAAGTCCAGCAGGTCTTCACAAGACACATGATCCCCAGACTGGTAAAGGGACCCACTGCCGCCTCCTGGTCCCTCCCCAAAGCCATTAGTGGTTACATGAGGGTCAGAAGAGTTAGTGAAGGCATCTGAGTTAGGAAAGGGAGGAGGTAGAGGACCTACAGGAGAGAGACTTTGCTCTTCCTCCTGAATGTCATCCAAGGCATCCATCTCACTGGCCACTTGACTCTCAAAGCTGTCATCCAGGGCACTCGTACTTCTGTTATGAAGAATAGGGTGATTGTACAGTCAAAAATGAGTATGGCTCCTATCCTATGTACAAAAACTTGGTTACTTATTAATGCCACTAGCACCACATATCTGTACATGAAACTTCATTCACTCATGAGTGGCACCTACTATATATGATCAAAATGAGTCTTAAAAAAAAAAAAAAAAAAAAAAAAAAAAAAAAAAAATCTATATTGAACATGAATTTGATAACTGTGTATACTAAAACGGATGTGATACGATGTTTGTGTTTCAAACAAAACACTTGTGATTGGTTATAAATGGACATTTTTTCTATGATATTAATTGCAAGACCTTATGAAAGTCTTTACAGTTTCATGATATGATACTTATCTTTTTTGTTCATCAATTCTTGATACAATTTCAATATAGAATGACAAACAAACATACTTAATATTATCTCTAAGCCTATCTAACAATCCATTAATGAATATGTTTCTAATACTAAAAATCATAAATGTTGTGGCTCATTCAGTCCTTAGAATCTTCAACACTTGTGAAGGTAATTAATTCAGTAAAAAATTAATAAAAAAAAAAGAAGGAAAAAAACCACTCATATTCAGTACTGTACAGCAGTTAACATACATTCAACGCCCTTACAAGTCCTCACTACTCACGTAAATAATCTAGGAGGTTTGGCTGGTGGTAGTCTAGGACCAGAAGGGCTCGTAGCCTCATCGCTAGTAAATCCATCAGCTGGTGATGTAGTTGCTGCAGCTGTGCCATGAGTCTCCAGCAAGGGATTATGGGTATGCTGGATGACCAACCGACTGCTGGTGTGCTCACTTTTGTCACTCACGCTCGCTAACGCTGGCACGTGACCTCCCCCTCGGAGCAGAGAGTTGGTCACGCCACCAGGGATGATGAGTGGGTGTTTTCTCTGATGGCGGGGTTTAGTAAGGGGTGCAGCTTGTCTTGTTCGATCTCGAGGGGGGAGTGGGAGAGGATTTACTGAATCTTGATTGCTACCGTCAGTGCTTGTGCTTTCCGGTGTCGTGCTGACTTCCCCGAATTCATTATTAGCGTTATAGGCAGAGTTAGGTATGACTAAGGGAGAAGGTTTTGGTTTTACTGGAGGTGGGACTTTATTATGCTTAAAACCTTTGGGTAATGTCTGGTGTGTTCCAAGGTCAAAATTATTATTGGCCGTGGTCGTTAACCCTTCCCGAACCCCTCCAGACTTCATCCCGTGACTTCTCTCTATTGTGCTGGAGCCTGAGGTAAAGTTGTGTTTGTTGCCCCTAATCTTGGGCCTGACAGTGACCCCAGCTCGAAGCATCCTCAGTGGGTTGTGTTCCGCAGGCTCTGGCTCACACACAGGTGGCTCTGGCTCACTGCGAAAGGCCAAGGGTTCACAGTCCAGGCCTGGTCGCTCCACCAGAGAGTTGTACACTTCTTTGGCCTCCTCTGATATACTTGACTGTGTTGGGGCAAACAGAAAACAAATATGCTAACAAAAACAAAATTAAAGAAAAACACAACGTTAAGCCACTACATTCCCAGTGGTCTTGTCCAGTTAAATAAAAAGCAGGATATATTTCTACATAATAAACAGCAACACCTACATGAGATGTGGACATGCATAACATGCAGTAGGACTAGTGGACCCTTGCAATTTCACATTGGAATGGCAAATACACATGAAATCTGCCACAACAGCCATACAGCTATTTCCTTTTTCTTTTCTTAGGATCTTTCCTCATGGTTCACAGAACTATTAACTCTGATGGAAAATTATATATTCAACCCTTACATCATGTGCAAATCAAGATAATCCTAATGCATGCTTTATCTCAAGATTCATCGTATTATGTTTAAGAGACGAATATGTACAATATGTCATCTGCAGCCATAAGAGATGTAATTATAATTCTGGAAAATTAAAAAATAATTCTTGGAATTCTTCCTTGGACCTTTATATACACATTTCACATTTTACATTACGGAAAATGAGAATGAAGCCCTTGTAAAATCTGGCAAATATTACTCAATCATTTATTCTTATTCACTTATCAAAACACGTGATTATATCTTATTTAGTGCCTTTAGATTTCTATGTAAAGGCACTAATCATCAAAAAATGCAGCTAATTGAAATTAATTAAGCAAGAAAGTTTTTGACAATATTAAACAAAGAAATTATTAGTTATATTTTTCTTTATTAACTCATCATATGAATTTGACAACGACTTACAAAACGATTCTCAAAGAAAATGATTAAGACGTCATATAAGACCTCCGTAGGAAAACTTTCCCTTATCAACTTAATAAACTAAATATCCAAATGATAAACAGAATCCATTAAATCCACTTCTGTAGTTGAAAGCAAATACTCCTAAGAGAAATCCTTGTGGACATGTAAAGTGCAAAAGAGAAGACAAGAACTCTTGTGATAACATTTTATGTCCCATCTCGTACACATCATCTCTCAAGAAACACATCTCAAAAAGTCCTATAAAATTCAAGTTATAAATGCAGGAGATTCGTACTGAAATTATAAACACAGAGAAGAAAAAATAATCAGTAACATTAAGTATATATATACGTATATATATATATATATAACCTGTGTGCACTAAAATAACAGCTGATAGATACACAAGTCCAGTAGATAAAACAAATGGGGATTATTAAACCCACCTCCATTTAGTACATGGATCACTATCAGTAATACCACTACAGAGAAAGAAATATAGTATAGACTCTGCATGCCTGTATATGCACAAAAAACAAAAAAGAAAAAAATTGAAGAACAATTTCCTGGGCTAATTTTCCCACAATTAAAAAAACAAACTATAAAATACATCATGCAGTTGACAAAACACACAAAAATCTTTCTACAGCGTCTACCATCAAAACGGAACAAAAACACTAATACACAGATCATGCACTACACAAAATAAAATCAAGTGGGGGTAAAATACAAGCATTGTTAATTCCAAGTTAAGGTGAAAATGATAATCCACCAACAAATCAAACATTTTCTATGTCTTCATCGATCAACTGCAAAGAAAAGAAAAAAAAAGAAAATCGTGATATAATGTAGGTTGGATGTTAGTAGTATTAGTCATAATACAATGCAGTCATCCCAATTCAAAGAACTTTTTTTTCTTTTTACAGAACTTAATACTAATTTTGGGTATGTTTGTCTAAATGATACTTCAGTTTCACAAGATGTGTAAATATCCAAAATTTGGTAAGGAGATGGAAATTGCATCAGAAAGTATGATATAGACTTTTCATGAAGAGATGATGAGTGAGGGAGAGAAGGAAGATAAGAGATGATGAATGAGGGAGAGAAGGAAGAGAAGAGAGAAACAGAGAGGCTTAGAGTGGCAAAAGATAAGTACATGTAAAAAAATGGGAAAGCGAGGAGGAAAATAGGAAGGAAAAGGAGGGGGGAGGGGAGAGGAGGGGAGAGAAGGGTAGGGGAGGGGAGAGGAGGGGGAGGGGGAGGGGAGGGGGGGAGGAGGGGGAGGGGAGAGAAGGGTAGGGTAGGGTAGGGGAGGGGAGAGAAGGGTAGGGGAGGGGAGAGGAGGGGGAGAGGGAGGGGAGAGAGAGAGAGGAGAGAGAGAGAGAGAGAGAGAGAGAGAGAAGAGAGAGAGAGAGAGAAGAGAGAGAGAGAAGAGAGAGAGAGAGAGAGAGAGAGAGAGAGAGAGAAGAGAGAGAGAGAGAGAGAGAGAGAGAGAGAGAGAAGAGAGAGAGAGAGAGAAGAGAGAGAGAGAGAGAAGAGAGAGAGAGAGAAGAGAGAGAGAGAGCAAGAGAGAGAGAGAGAAGGGAAGGAGAGAGAGAGAGAGAGAAGGGAAGGAGAGAGAGAGAGAGAGAGAGAGATGGGGAGGAGAGAGAGAAAGAGGGGAGAGAGAGAGAGAGAGAGAGAGAGAGAGAGAGAGAGAGAGAGAGAGAGAGAGAGAGAGAGAGAGAGAGAGAGAGAGAGAGGGGAGGAGAGAGAGAGATAGAGAGGGGAGGAGAGAGAGAGAGAGAGAGGGGAGGAGAGAGAGAGATAGAGAGGGGAGGAGAGAGAGAGAGAGAGAGGGGAGGAGAGAGAGAGAGAGAGAGAGGGGAGGAGAGAGAGAGAGAGAGAGGGGAGGAGAGAGAGAGAGAGAGAGAGAGAGAGAGAGGGGAGGAGAGAGAGAGAGAAGGGGAGGAGAGATAGAGAGAGAAGGGGAGGAGAGATAGAGAGAGAAGGGGAGGAGAGAGAGAGAGAGAAGGGGAGGAGAGAGAGAGAGAAGGGGAGGAGAGAGAGAGAAGGGGAGGAGAGAGAGAGAGAAGGGGAGGAGAGAGAGAGAGAAGGGGAGGAGAGAGAGATAGAGGAGACAAAGAGGGAGGAGGAGGGGTATAGGACAGAGGAGGGGGGAGGGAAGGGGGCGAATGAAAGGGAGAAAGAGGAGGGGGAAGGGCAGGGGGAGAAAGGGAGAAAAAGGAGGGGTGTATGACGGGGAGAGAAAGAGAGGGTAAAGTGAAATAGGTGTGAGAGAGAGAAATGTACATGCCAATTTGAGAGCCAAGATACTGTATTTTGTTGAAGGTAAATATCACCCAGTTTAAAACCTGTCTAAGTCAGTGTAACACCACAGGATACTTTTTAATGCAAAGAAATGGTAATGGGTGTACTTAAATCAACCTTAAACCATACAAAGTAAATCTGGACACCTGTGTGCCCAATTAATTCTCATAGATAGTCTGCTGAGCAAGCACAGCCTATTAGGAAGTAAGAAGTCCTGGTTCTCTGTTTTACATGCAAGTCTAATCCAATTATGCTCTTACTTCCAATACTACAATGCATCTCTATCAGCTTCTTGCATCAGCTTACCTCCTCCTCTGGCAGGCTCTCATTCCCAGGTAATATCTATGATATGACTAACTAATGCTAAGATATGTAATACTAAATGCAAACTACAAGATCAGGAAGAGATGGAAGATGAGGACAGTTGCAACGGACAGATGACAATAAGAAATATGAAGTGTTCCTGGTGAAAAAGGAGACAGGGATTCTGAGCTAATATGGAAAAAAATAACATCTACATCTCATCCTCCATTTGGAATGTTACAAGATGTGAAGCCTTTTTCGTCAGATTGAATGTGAAGACTAGCATAATTTTGTGATACTGAACAACTTCATCCAAGAAACCCCACACTGACATGCTCCTCATCTTATTTCAACTGCTCATCACCCCTGGCAACAAACCTCAGAGAAAGTGAGAAAGAGGAATCAATGAAGAAATGCTGAGGTAATGATGACCCAGTTCACAAAAGGGTGAAAGCAAGATCACTCAAGGACGGAAGAAAGTCTGAAAGGAAGTTGCGATCTGCCCCTGAGGAGCTGAGGAGCCTGATGACTGGAAGAATTCATTTAGTGATGATGATCAAAAACCTCATTAAGGACAAGAGTTTAAGGACAGGCAAACACTTACCTTACCTTCCCAGCAACTCAATCACACTATATCTTATTCAATAGTATGCAAATGCAGAATACAAATCAAGTGAATTCTTTGTCTATGAACAAAAAACTTACCTGAATATCTGGTATAGATGCAGCTTCAGCACTAAAGTGACGTCTCTCTGGCTTTGGACTTCCCTTGCAATGGAATCTAAGAGAAGAAACAAAATATACATAAACAAATAATATCAAAGGAAAATACATACATACACATTTTCACATTTATATAGAAAAAATCTACAATAAGAAACAAATATATAATAATTTTCATATTATTAAATATTAAAAGCAGACTTTCACAATGCATCATGCAAAAGGTACAAATCATCAAATTCAGTTTCTTCTTCTGATATCCTTGTGACATGTTTCACAGTGCCTACTGTAGTTCATGCCATTCTGTAAACACATTTGGTACGATTCTTCATGATACATTAGAGAATCAGATCCTTCAGCAGAATACAAATCTGCTTTCTTGAGTAATTGTTAAAGAATATATATATATATATATATATATATATATATATATATATATATATATATATATATTTGCTTACAGCAAAATGCAATATCCCTTGAAAACTCATAATTTCCATCAATAAACTGAACTTGCACGAATAAACACACTCAATTTTTCCTTGAAAACTACATCAAATAACATCTATCATGTTTATTAAAAAAATAAAACACATGTAGACACACATGCACATAAACACTCACACAGAGAGACACAGGCACAAACATCCACTCACATGCCAATGTTCTCTTGTTTATGATACATATATTTATATATGGGAATCAAAGCACTAATTATACCACTTGCTGTTTACAGTATATTTCCTAGTGACTCCTTTCAAGTTCCTTTTCTACACATAATATGAACTCCTATCACTCACTTGAAGGAAAAGCGAGACCCTCCCTGTTTACTGGGAGATGACGGGGTGATGGGGGAGTCCGGGACACCATCAGAGTCCGCCGAACTTTCCAAATTACGATCTAATTCCAGTATACTTTTGGAGGCAAGTGCATTAGCCATGGCTATTGCAGAGTCTAAGGTACGCTGATCTGCAGCCGAGATTGGCTTCACCTGTAGGAATGATTAAGCTTCAATAGATTCAGAAGAAGAAAGATAATTAGGCTGTTAAAACAGTCATGTTCTTATTAGTATCAGTGAGCTCTTAAAGGAAGATGAAACAAATTCATGCTATTATAATGGACAAGGATTGACATATGGTAACACTTCCATAACAGCTTCAGAAAATGAACAAATAACATTCCATTTCCTAAAAATCTTTACCCATAGCAAAAAAACAGCAGAAACACTTATCAGTTCATTGCTCTAAGGTAACTTTTAATGAAGTTCATAACAAATGAGTCATATGTGAAAGGTTTTTAATCTGATAAATGGTAGATATCATAAGGTACTTGCAAGTCAAAATATTATAAATGATTACCATCACATAAGGACATTTGTTCTTCTTCCTGTTTCAATCCAAAACCTTCCAAACAACATAAACAAAGGATCTCACACTGACATTCATGCAGGGACACAATAACATATAACATAAAAAGGGGGTTCGAAAAAATGCATTTCATCGTCCACTATGCCATTCCTTAGTGAGAGGGAGAACACAGTGGCTGAAGTAGAAAGATCACTTGTTTCACTCTCACCAACTATTTAGGAATTCTAAGAAAAAAAAAAAATCTTATGAGCCTTAAGCCTTATACATTTGGAATTTAGCTTCTCAATTGTGATGAGGGCATACTGGCCAAGGGGATATTTTACATTTTTTTTTCCCTGGAACAAGGTACATCTTACAGGCCAACAGGTATGTTGATCTTAATAAAAACGAATTCCATACATAATGGTACATACCATAGCCTGCTTCTTTTTGGAGCATTCCTTGTTGGAGAACTTTGTAGTCATCTCCTTGATTTCATTCTTAACATTATGGTTTTCATTGTCCTCTAGAAGAGCTTGCGACTGCTGTGTGGGTGTCAGAGGGGGGAGTGAGCCAGGGGCATCCAGAGATGAGGGGCCAGAGGATGCAGAACCACCAAGGGCCTTGAATACCTCGTCCATCAGGCTTGGGCCCAAGTCGAAAGAGCTGCTCCGGAACGGCTATGAAAAGGGAGAGAATTGTTGTAAAGAAATAACTGTATGAGGAACTTGTCCCAAATATCAATATGAGTAGTATTGATACACATCACATGGACTCAAAAGTGTTCTTAGCCACAGAAAAATATTATACAGATTAAGGTCCATATAAGAAAAATTTACAAATGCCATCACGATTTTCACTAACTTTTCCTACCTCCACTTTGGGCAAAGGCTCATCCTCGTCAGAGATCTCGTGGTACTCATGGTCTGACTGCCGTGTGCGAGCTGGACTGTCTGGCTGGTCCTCACTGGCTGTGTCTGACCAGTTGTGCTCAGCTGCTGGGCCAGACTTACCCTTGTCGCCCACCTGTCATGGACAATATGGATTACCAAGAAACCGGAATATACAGAATTTCATGAGGATTCTTTTCTCTGTGCACTGAAGAAGAAAGAAAAAAAAGAAGAAAAAAACAAAACAAAAAAACTCTACCTTCTTTAGTAATGGCGCTCTGTCTGAAACATCGGAGCTTGCACGGGTCAGTGATGTAGACTGATCATGATCATCCGACGGCTTGTATGGGGTTACAATCTGCTTCGGCAACTGATGATACTGTTCAGGGAAAGATAATAAGTAGAAGATGAGTAAAAAATATCATAAATGTGCAATCCTGACTTGTTACTGTAATTTACTTTCACCTATGTTCACTAATGATACTTGATGTGTCAAAGTTCATTCCATTGTTTCAGAAACTAGTAAACTGCAGGTCTAGCAAATGAAGAGTATTGAAAGCAAGAACTACAAGCACTGCCAAAACTCTGAAGGTATAAAAAATCAAAAAGCAATTTAATAGTTGTTACAAAAAATGAGAAAATCATAGCAACTAAATGAAAAAATAAAAAACAAACAAAAAAACAAAAAGAAAAGTATTTGTACTTTAAACCATGCCTGCCACTGAAAACAGAAGATAAACATCAGCTGCTCAATAAACCAACAATAAACTCATACAGCATCATAAAGTAAAAATCAAAGAAAATACATGCACTATGACGCATCATCAATGAGAAGAAGGATCCCACGTAGAACAAAATATGCAATACAGTACAAGATTTTTTCCAAGCCTCCTACGCTTTCTGCTCAAAAAGGTTAGTACGCTCAACAGCAGCATGCTCCTCATCACCACCAACTAGTGATAAAACCAAATCTAATGACTGTCCCATTGACTCTCAGTAACTAACTCAATTGAAAATTTAAGTCTGCCTCATCTTAGAAAAACTGTTGTGGTATTTACATGAAGTTTCGTCATGCTTTCCATTCCAAGGAGACGCATGGCCTAGTTATTTAGGAAATGTATTTAGGATATAAGAATATGTCTATCCAAGTATCCTTTGCTCTACCATCCACATTCTTAATATTTCCATTCTGAACTTCAAGTATACCTCATTATAAAAAATTATCTGTTCAAATATCAATAATATGTTCCAAATAAATACAAAGACTTCTGTATTATCCAGACTAGACTTTGATGTAGGTGTCCACAAAGAATAAGAATTATTAATCCACTCACTATAAAATTACCCTGCTCTCTTTGCTCTTGGCTATGGCTTATGATTCTTTAATATGGCTAAAAAGAGGCTTTAAGCCTACTTTTGAGGGGCTGTTTCTCCTCAGCGACCACAGCACTACTGTTTAGCGTGCACAACTTGGACCAGACAGCTGATGTGAAGTCATCCTAACATGAATGGGCTGAAGTCCCATATAAGATTTCAGGAAGAAAGCACTATCTTTGTCTGAAATATATTTCCTATTATAATATGTTTTACTATTACAAGTTCTGTTACTGAGAATCCTGAGAGCACAAGCTTTGCTTCTATTGTTAATTAAAAAATTAATAAAAGACAAAAGATACCCATATCATACCCATAGCCATTTCCCAATCTGTGATACAGGGACACTAGCCTAATTAAAAACAAAACACACTTTGACCTTATCAAGCTTTTTTTGAACAAATCTCCCAGCCTGGACCTTATCTCCGAGGAAGGAGACATCACCAAAGTATGCCCCGTCCAGTCCTACGTGTCCGGTGTGCTTGAAATCTCCTTGAGGCCCAGATATCATCTCTGGCCTCAGCCGGCGTCGTGAAGAGTAAGGGTTTTTGCCATCTGCAGGTTGGAGCACATAGAGATAAATAAAAATTCCATAAATTCATTGTGAATATCTATGCAAAACAACAGTATCATAAATTTAATTACTCAGAAATTATGGTCACACTACCTCCTCTCTGGAAAGATGATTTGTTGGAAGGAATGTTCGTGCCCAAGTAAGTGACAGTGTTGGCAGGGTTAAAGAGTCCCGTCTTCCCTGTATTCAGCACTCCTTTCCAGACTCCTGGGTTGTCTGTCACGGGTCTAGAAGAGAGCAAGAAAGTATTAGAACCACATCTGAAGATTAAAATTAAAAGAAATGAAAAATAATCTTATACAAGATGTCTGCATAATGCTTTTTCATATAGAACCTTTAGAAGGTTAATACATAGATTTTATCATTACTGCCATCCAAAAGTTACAAAATTCTAAATAAAGAGGAAACATAGCCCTTATCAGTATATTATTACACTAACAAAGAATGACCAAATATAAATTCATAATCATAGTCCAACCTTTTATCTAAGACAGTGATGACATCTCCAACAGAGTACTGCAGTCGGTCCCTCTTGCCTCCAGGTGTGGTCGGAGGGTCCTCACAATCCCGCACTACCTGGACTTGCTCTGGCTTGCACTGGAAGAAGTCACTAGTTTTGATATCTTTGTCATAATAAATGCACTCATATTCATGCCTGTACATGAATAAAAATAATGATAATACTGTTTTTGATAAACAAACATATTCTAAAGTCTCATGTTTCAATCTGATTTCTGCTTCTGATTTCAGGTCCACTTACATCAGGCAAGATGTCCATAAGATCTGCAAACTTGGGTCTTTTTGCAGGGTCATGTTGCCAGCACTTGAGCATTATGGTGTAATATTCTTTAGGACAAGCTTCGGGTTGTTCAAGACGCTGGAAAGGAAGGAAATTTAAATGTAAACTGAACACCCATACACATCTACAAAAGAAATGAGTACAAGGCCATAATGCATCACACATATCATTTCCTTTCATTACCAGCATTCCTAATACATACTTGGAAGTTTGGCTCGTCAATAGCTTCTAGTATCTGCTGTCCTGTAAGTGCAGCCCAGGGCTGGAAGCCATAGCTGAACATTTCCCACAGAGTTACTCCAAAGGCCCACACGTCCGAGGCAGATGTGAATCTTAAGTAATTTATACATTCTGGAGCACACCTGAGAAAGAGTTTTTGGAGTTCAGTTACAACAAGGAAAATATACAAGTATTTTGGGAATGAACTTTCAGAAAGAGATTTGGGCTACAAGTCACTGAAGGTTAAGGTCCAAATATCTGCCGCCCTACAACACTATTTTTCACAGAATATCTTCACAAATAAAAGGTATATCCTTAATCCATCATAACAAAAATCAATTTCACAATAGACCAAACACTTACCATGCAATTGGGAGTTTCAAATTAACATTAAAATTTGTTTGGTAATAATCTTTTCCAACACCTAAAGCTCTTGATAGACCAAAGTCTGATATCTTGATCTTGTTTTTGGAAAACACCAAGATATTTCTTGCAGCTAAATCTCTGTAAGAAATGAGACATTTATAAACTAACATGAAAAGCTAAGAAAAGGTTTCCATCTCAAACAAAAATCAAATCTAAGCAGATATCTCATATACATGAATTTGATATTAGTTATACAACTTATTATTCCATTAAAAAAATATACATATGTACTTCAATAAACAATGCCAGCAGCACACACAACAGAAGTCGACAAACACTGTAACCGAGCACCAGCCACATTACCTGTGAATAAGTCTCTTGCCCTCAAGGTAGGACATGCCATCGCAAATCTGTATGCAGAAGTGGCAGAGTGACGTGACGGGGAAACTCACTCTTAGAGAGGGTTCCTTGATGCACTCGAGCAGAGACCGAAGAGGAGCCAGTTCTGTTACCTGCGGCACAATGAACACGAAGTTAGTCGGTGCTTTCATTCGTATTTTGCCCTTGTTGTAAATTGTACAGGTAGCTCACAAACATTTTCTTACACACTATATTGCAAGAACAAGCTGAACAAATACTGGTACTTGAAAATTAGGAAATAATAAAAAAGTACACTTTAAAGTAAAGTAAAGTAAAAAAAGAAAAAAAAAAAAAAAAAAAAAAAAAAAAGGTTACTATTTATTTAACACAAAACTGAAGTCTTTCTGCATACCAGCATTTCTTCAACACGAAAGTACCTCCCTTCCCCTCGTACATACCAGCATTAGGGCATTTGTGTCCAGCACAACACCATACAGTCTCACAATATGCTCGGAGTCTATGGTATGCATGATGGCTGCC